>NC_136904.1:87790264-87853470 GCF_949606895.1 Notothenia rossii
TTTAATGAATTGCTTTGCTTGTGACAGATTAGAGCGAGTCCTGGGGAGCCAAACAGGAAACAGCTGGAGGAAAAGAAGATTATCACAACCCTGCATTTTCATGTTTCTCTATAAAAGGTAATCTTTTCAATCTTCTACACGAATCATTCAATTCAAGTAATGTTGCATCTGAGTGAGTAGAAGTTTAATTTGGGGTCATTTCACAATCTCCTTTTATTACGGTCCATACTGTATTTACCTGAGCTACGTTTATATTTGTACCTTCTTATTTTTATTTTTGGACGTTTTTTAACTTATTAAAGATTATTTAATATTTGTATACATTTATTTAATTACATTTTAGCCATTTATTTTCCAATTTATGTTAATATTTGTTAATATTTTTCATTTGATCTTTTATTGGATATTTTAATTGAACTTATTATGTTAAAATATATTTTTTATCTTATTCTATTTAGTATTATTTTTTTAGATGTTTAACTTTTTATTTACTTGTTTCTCTTTATTTTATATTCTTAAAGGTCACCTATTATACAAAATCCACTTTTTCATGTATTTTCTACATCAACATGTGTCCCCTCTGTGTCAAGAGATTCTGAAAGTTTCAGGAACGAAGATTCTCTCTCTTTTTGTCCTGATCCATTTCTATAACCTGTCTGAAAATGAGCTGATCAGATTTTACCCACTTTATGATGTCATAACGATTTCTTTGGTTTGTGTAACCATTAGCCAATCACCAACCAAGGTAACCCCCCCCCCCCCCACCCCTTATCACCTCTGAATCTCCTCCTAGAGCACCATTGTGTTCTTTGTAACCAAATATCTCTCAGAGGGGCGTGGGGAGGGGCTCCTTATTTTCATCTAAAGTAACAGACAGAGAATCAGCACTTTGGAAAAAGGGCTGAAACAGAGGGGATTATGGGTAATGCTACAATGATCTGTTTGGTGTTTGGAGCCAAACACTTCAGAGACATGGTCTGTATATATCTGAGACCTTGAGGAAAAACAGTATAATAGGAGACCTTTAAGTTCTGTATAAATACTTTTTTCCTATTTGACTTCATCTGTAATTGGACATTTTCCTTGAATCTCTTTTGTCTAAATAAATATCTTTATTTCATTTAATTGTATTTTTTTATTATTGCACAATTTTATTTTAAATCCTTAGGTTTATACACATAATATTTATTTAGGATCTGTCATGAAACCCAATTTAAACCGGGATAAACAAAACAATATTTTGATTCTGAAAGAGTTACACCATATTCATATCTACCCTATTATATACATATATACTTACCCCATAATGTACTATTTACGTTTCTGCATATCACGTTCATATCTCACTATTTATTCTTAAACAAATGTCAATATACATTTTACCGCTGCTCAGGTTAGAGGCTAAACTGCATGTCATTGTCTCAGTACTAGCACTCAGAGATTTGATTTCTAAACATGTCTTTAGTTTTTACTAGCTGAGAAAACAACATGTAATCTGTGTATTTGTGGACTTTAAGCCACAGTTAGAGTGAGATTGAATCAGATTTATTTAGATGTCAGATGTTGTTTTGGATTGTCTTTAAAACCCAACAAAAAGACACATGGTGACCGGTCTCTCCGGGACACATGTAAGCCACTTTAGGTGGTTTGAATTGTGCTTTAAATCCCCTCTCTGCTTTATTCACTTTGGCTTTCCAGGCTTTATCTCCCATCGTCCACGCAACAGATGTTTTGACGACAACTAAAACAGCAAACATGGAGGAAAGCCAGCCAGCAGAGCCTCGTTCATTTCAACGGTTTAATGCTCGCTGTTTCTTCACTGCAACTCATAAAAACATTAAGAATAAGCAACATGATGATAGCAAGTCTTCTGCATGTTGTATCCCATGTGGTCAAAATCCTTATATAGATTAACGAGAGCAATATTTAAATTGCAGCGAGCACAATATTGGCAAAAGGCAAACAAATGTAATCATCCATTGTAATCACTCGAGATATTGATTCCTAAAATATATTACATATTCTAAAAATATCTATATTTCCTTATTTATTTCTGTTGATTTTTCATTCTAATATCCAAAAACTATCAGCACATGAATACATGTGTTAACTGTGGTGCTGATGATTTGTATTTTTAAGGATTTAGCACCCACCTACTCATCGAAGCTGAGTGTGCTGATTTTCTGTCACTTCAGATAACCAAACCGTTTTTTCCAGGTTATAAAACCGATCACACTTCAGTAACTGTGCTGTTTATTTCCCCAAAAGTGTGACATATCAGTGGGCAAGAAAATAAATGAGAAAGTGTCCCCACATATAACAGCACTGTGCACCACAGAGCTCCTGATGCCCTATCGACGACATGTTGAGCCCTATTTTGCCCTGAGTGGAGTAAAAGTGCTGAAAACAAGTCTAATCTGTGAGCAGGGGCTTCTCCCCTGCACGCACACACGATTCAGCTAAGGCTCATCGAAAAGGCAGCGATGTTCCAGCTGGTGAAACCGACTGTTCCCCATTACCTGTTTGCTCTATTGATTTGCAGTGAGGACTTGTTACAGTGAAATTGGTGGCACCGTAACAATGTTGGCAGCATTACACGCCTGCTTATACCTTATTGAATTTCACTACTAACGCGTAATGAGATTGAAAGAATGATCTCTGTCATTGTCTCTCAGTGTCACACACACACACACACACACACACACACACACACACACACACACACACACACACACACACACACACACACACACACACACACACACACACACACACACACACACACACACACACACACACACACACACACACACACACACACACACACACACACACACACACACACACACACACACACACACACACACACACACACACACACACACACACCTTCTCCCTCCATACCGTCCTCAAGTGACCGTTTGGTTGTCAGCAGATTTTTGTTCAGACAGTAATGCCTGTTATTCACGGTTTGCCCTTCTGGATCCAAACTGCAAAAGCTTGTGCAACAAACACACACTCACACACTTTAATATCAAGCTAAGTCTACCCACTATTATGGCAAAGTGCTTGGAACACAAAACAGGAAGCCTTTGCTTTTGAAAAAATGGTCCACTACCCTTCAAATCAAATCTGTTTTACAGGGTTAAATTATCTATCCAGTATAACTCTACCTATAAATGTAGAAAGAACACACACACACACACACACACACACACACACACACACACACACACACACACACACACACACACACACACACACACACACACACACACACACACACACACACACACACACACACACACACACACACACACACACACACACACACACACACACACACACACACACACACACACACACACACACACACACACACCAGAGGTAATGTATAAGATTCACAAGTGGACCTTTAACAAAAAAGTTTGAGTACCCCTGGTGTAGCAGATGGATGCAGCTGGAGTACGGAGAGTGTGTGAGAGTGTGTGTAGGCGTTGGGGGGAAGGGTGAGCTTCGGGGCCTCGCACAGAGAGCATTGCAGGTGTTTGTGAGGAGAGTGTGTGTATGTGTTGCGGATATAGAGACCAATGGAAGAGGAGCATGCTGAGCCTCGTGTGAGCATGTGGAGCCTCAGGTGGTGTGTGAGAAAGATACAGAGTGTGTATGTGTGTGTGAAAGAAACATGAAGAGACATACCGTTAAACAGAAAAGGAAACATTTTTTATAGATGGAAAAAATGCAAAAGAGAGGGAAACAAAACAGAAAGCATAGGTATGAACGGAGTGTCTAAGATGGCCCAAATCTGAAGGTAATACTAAGACTAGGCAGGCTTTCAGTGTGTAGTGTGTGCAAACTGGTATCTTTCTGTTATGAAATGGTTAAACATACGGTTTTCTATCAGTAACTGTACAACAGTCATATCTTTATGTGCATAATGCTTTACACTTTATCTTCCCAGTGCACTTCCTGTGTTTGTTTAGTCATTGTCTCTGTGTGAATCACACTGGATTTAACGCTTTGGTTGTGCAACCCCGTGTCGTTTAATGACAAGTAACGACCCTTTCATCCTGAAAATCTTCAAAACACAAAATGGTGGATTACCAAAATAATAACGGCACAGGATTTTTAAATTACAGCAAGAAGTGACCTTCATGCTGGGAAGACAATCAGTGCCAGTGTGAGCTAATGCTAGCACATCTATATTCAGCAGAAAGCAAGCTGTGGAGCAGGTCAATCTGAAATGATGCATCGCAACATTTAGTAAAAGTATTATTTGTTCTGTATTTTACTTATTTATCAACAATTAAATTACAACCGGCAGCATCTTATATCTGCAGCAAACTAAAGGGGTAGATTTTTCTTTGACTTTTCACCTAAAATTGATGAAAAACCACTTTGTCAATCATTTTCTCTACGTTAGCAGCACAACTTTTCTTTAGCATCAAAACAACATATAGGGTCTTTCATCTATATTACTATGCATTAGAGATGTCCCGATCCGATCACGTGATCGGGGATCGGAGCCGATCACGTGATTTTCAAAAGATCGGAATCGGGAGAAAAAAATCGGGGATCTGGATTTTTTATTTTTTTATATATATATATATTTTAAATAATTGTATTTAATGTTACAAAACAAAAATGACCATGTTCAAGTCTTAAAGTCATCCTGAGGCCTTAGTTTTGGTTTAAAATTACACAACATCATGTATGTGTTGCTTCTTTTGGGCTTGTTTTCATAGACCTGGTTGCTTATTTCTCTCAAATCTGGCAACAGAGTGGGCGCAGTGTCTAATAGTAGCAGTAGGCTAAAAAGAGGCTACGTTCAGCTGGTGACTCGGGAGTCGGGACAGAGAAAAATGTCAGGTGTTTGGAAGTATTATAAAATTGAAAGCGAAGGCAGTGTAACAGCCAGATGCAATGTTTGTGGAAAGAACAGAGCTACGTTCAAAACGACCAATCTAATACGCCACCTGAGAAACAAACACTAACAACAACACGACGAGTACACGGCGGCCACTCAGGTAACGGCACTGAAACAACCGACACTTTCAGAGACTTTTAAAAGGAAAGAGAAACTGCCCCAGAACAGTGGAAAGGCCAAAAAAAATAACAGCCAAGATAGCTGAATTCATCGCGTTGGATGACCAGCCGTTATCTGTTAAGAATCGACAGATTTTCAAAATCAAATGATCGGAATCGGAACGGGAGCAAAAAAAGGTGATCGGGACATCCCTACTATGCATGTATAGAAGCGATATTAAATAATGCAAGAGAGGCAAAGACGAGCCCTTCAGCAGCCGCTCTCCTTAGTGTCACTCACGCTCAGTGCAAACACACGTCATGAACACACTTGGGAAATGTGTGAGCGCACTTACTCCCACTCAGGAAAACAAAGGGAGATGGTTTCACGCTTCAACATGGAAGAAAATAGGTGACAAGAAGATTGGCAGGAGAAAAATAAGAGTATGAAAAGAGTGGGTGAGAAGAAGAAAATATAATATCTGAAGAGCAGGCCGGTGGAGACACGTCGATGCTGTATGGAAGATGAGCTCTTTGATCCTCTGTCAGGAGGGAGTGGAGAGGATAGAGAGGATCTGTTCTACTTTCAGAGCTGTTCTTATTAATAAACAAAGGAGAAGAATACATCACTAATAACACCTGCTCACTTTCACCTGTTTCCAACACAGACACAAGAAGAAGGGTTTTTAAAACATACTTTGCTGCAAGTCATAAATCTGGGTGTTCACTGAAGACACGGGCCGTTTCTCAATCGCGAGGAAACTGGCTTCCAAGCCAATATCTCAAGGATGCTACGTCATCGAGTGCCGCCGAAGGACTGTTCCAATCTCCAGCATACTTGGAATTCCACCGAGGCCACGTCCTTGGTTTGGGGGTAATTTCGAGGCTGCGCATGGGTAGACTTCGCGTCCTTAAAATCCCCACAATGCTTTGCGCACGGACCAATTTCCCCAAATCCGTGGCGGAAAATGTAAGGCGGGGCCTCTGATATGACGCACACCTGCACACTTGCTAGCCTGTTCCACTCTTCGTTTTCCGAATGCCAGGAAGTATTCTTGCCTCGCTTCTGAAGGAAGTGACTCGGAAGACATGTGCTACCAAGCAAGCATCTTCGCAATTGAGAAACGGCCACTGTTAGCTATCTGCCAAGCTAGAAATCACTTCTACATTTCAGCAGGGTAGGTAATCGTAAAGCCTTATTTTTCATTTAATCATTTGTTCATGCTAGAAAACCTTTGAACTAAGATGCCGGTTCAGAGACAAATGGAGCCAGCACTCATGCAAAGTCTGACAAAACTGCACGAGTGTTTAAATACCTTCACTTTCCAGTGAACAAAAAACGGTTCCAAAAATACATATATTTAAGAACTTGGAATTTTACCAATCTCAAGCCACAGACATTACATGAAGAAAGGGTAACTATTTGACATCTACGAAGATATTAGCCTGCTATTGTCTTTGTTCCCCCCCCCCCCCCCCCCCCCTTTACTTTGGTCTTCGCGGCCAAATTTGACCGGTCCTGCTATTACATTAACACAAAAACCATTAATCATCACCAAATTTCATTTAACACCCTTTCAAGCTGTACATATTGTATCAGACTACTGGTATACTTGAAAAACTGCAGTAAATATACAAAAAACAGACACTGAACATGTATTGCGTGTGCCAGGTGTGATCCATGTGGGGGGGTGGGCACATAAGAGCGGGAAATGTGTCAAATTGTTCTGTGTGTGTTTGTGTGATTTACATGGGGGGATTGGGCACCTAAGGGGGGGGGGACACACACACACACAGATCTAGAGTGTGTGTGGGTGAGGTGTTTGTGTGTGTGTTTTATCTGATCCGGATGGTTACTAATTCCTTTTCTTTATGGCGGTCATTTTTGACCGGGAACACCGTGGGTGTTACAAAGTTGAGTAAATCATCCAAAATGCAATGAAAGTGGTGATCAGCAATTTGATATGTTCAAACGTCTACTGTGAAGGATATCATAAAGCCTTAATGCAATCGAATGTAAAACTAAAAAGTTATGATTGATGAAAGTAGTAAATCGGTCAGATTTGAACCGGGTGTAATGTTTCTCACAGAAGTCTGAGAGCAGGGACCTGTGCTGCCTTCTGATAATATTTAATTTCATCTGTGACTTTGCTTTTAATACATTAGTTCACGCCACAAAGCAAAGTGAATGTTCTCATATGTCTAAGTGCCTCCAAGATCAGCCAAAGCTTTACTTTGCCACCGCATTCATCTTCTGTTACACACACACACACACACACACACACACACACACACACACACACACACACACACACACACACACACACACACACACACACACACACACACACACACACACACACACACACACACACACACACACACACACACACACACACACACACACACACACACACACACACACACACACACACACACACAGCTTTCGGAAGTCATGTTAAGAATGATATGTTTACTGAACGCAAAGCTTTGGCAGCCATACATACATTTCACAAGCGCTCACACCAAACACAGAGACTTTATAAGTTATAACATCACAGCGCGTAATGAGGAAGACACTGATGGTGCAGAATGAAAGGACACAGAGAAGCAGAGAGTAATACAAACACTGTCAAATACTATTAAAGGGAGCAAGCCACTGCTTTGATTTGAGGCCCTTCTATTCATTCTGTTAAGGTACCGGGAGCTGGCGTGGCCAAAAAGAACGAAGAAAAAGAGAGGCCATCATTTATCAAATGTTATATACCAAATAAAACTTCAGCAGTCGTCCTGATTTGATAAAACCGTTTCCTTATTAGATTTACGAGGGAGCTGCCCTAAATGTTTCCTTGCCCTTTTGAAATATGTATAAATAAAGGAGCACATTGCGGGGGAAAGTCAGCTGGAATGAGGTTGTAACACTTTGAAAATGTCCTCGCTTTCAAACTCTCGTATATCAAGTGAATACATGTTTTCCATTTTCCATGTAATCCTGCTCAGGATGACCCTGACCTTCTTGACTCTGAAGTAGTTTGACTATCTCGCTCCAAACTTAATTGAAAAGTTGGCAGCCCTGTGGAAGCTGCTTTTGATAAGTAAGAACGTGCTGTTGATTAACTGGAGCTGGAGAAAGTGGATTTAGGAATCATCACATTTTCTTCTGTTAGTCACCAACACACACACACACACACACACACACACACACACACACACACACACACACACACACACACACACACACACACACACACACACACACACACACACACACACACACACACACACACACACACACACACACACACACACACACACACACACACACACACACACACACACACACACACACACACACACACACACACACCTTTCGGACCTCATGTTAAGAATGATATGTTTACTGAACGCAAAGCTTTGGCAGCCATACATACATTTCACAAGCGCTCACACCGAACACAGAGACTTTATGAGTCATAACATCACAGCGCGTTATGAGTAAGATGGTGCAGAATGAAAGGACACAGAGAAACAGAGAGTAATAAAAACACTGTCGAATACTGTTAAAGTAATAAACACATTTTCTTTGGCAACACGGTTAAATCAAAGCACTGGAAAAAATGCTGCTCCAAAAACTATTTAAAAATAAGTTTCCCCTTGAAATAAGTACAATAATCTGCCAAGTAAGATTTTCCAATAAGAAATGAAAAAAGAAATCAAAGTCATCTGAGATACAGCTCGAAATAAGATGATTTGATTTACCAAGGTGATGCATTGTCTAAAAACAAGACCTGATATCTCACTGCTTTGCTACTTCTGAAGTTATTATGTCTTACAGCAAGCAAGACATAATCTGACTAGATATAAGAAACATGTACTGGGCAAGATTTGGGGTTTTTGTAGTGAGAGAAGAAAAATACTATTTTCAAACTGCCTTGATTTCTTTGTATTAAAGCTGCCATTTAGCAGGACTCATGCACCCTGCTGTGATTCATTGCTAACCCTAACCCATCATTAAGCACCTTCTCCCTGAACTAAATGTTGCTTTCTCTTTGATGCCGTGTTTTTGAGAGCAGTGCATTCGAGCAGAGCTTATCTTTCGTGTTGTGAACGTCTCCATCAGACTTTCCCTTTTTCCTGGCTGTACTCCATTTAACAATGCCAGCGCCTCTGAGAGCTTAAGCTCCTTTTCTTCTGGGAGTCTTAAAACTATTCTTGTTTTGTGCTGCAAAGCAAATCCAACAGATGTCTCAGCAGACCCTTCCTGCTGAGTCACATTGTGCAAAGCCACACCAAACGCTTATGGAATTTAATATTAATATACATTCAGATGCTAAAATGTTAAATCACGACTTAGTAGCTCTAGATTTGAAACTCTTGTTTGTTGTTTACCTGCGCTGCCTCCCAGCCCCACTGGCGATATTTGGGATCGTGGGTGAACCTCCACATGTACCAGTACGTCTCGATGACCTCCGGCCGCAGGATGTAATATTTCTCATTCTGCCGCACGGCCACCGCCTCCAGGCCGCTGTCAAACTTAAAGGCCTCCGGGCCCAGCTTCAACACTAGAGGGGAGAAGAGTAAAGGGAATTGACGTTGATAAGGAGAGGAAAACAAGAAGTAAAGAAGTACAATTGAAACAAGGAAAGAAGCAAAGAACAGAAGGAACAAAAAGATATGAGAAATTAAGAAGGAAATTGGAAAAACATAGGGATAAAGTTGGTAAGGTAAAACAGGGAAAGAATGATGAATAGAGTGAAGAGGGAGAGGAGATAAACATTATCTTTTGCTGATATGATTAGTGCCTCTGTGTGTGTGTGTGTGTGTGTGTGTGTGTGTGTGTGTGTGTGTGTGTGTAATAAGGCAATTACATCCTCCCACCCATTGCTTTGACTGGATTTCCATCTTTTTACAAGCAAAGAGTTTTCTGGCAATTATGGGCATTACGGCTGTGAACAATTACTGAGAAGGTCTTTGAGAGGATTCACACACACACACACACACACACACACACACACACACACACACACACACACACACACACACACACACACACACACACACACACACACACACACACACACACACACACACACACACACACACACACACACACACACACACACACACACACACACACACACACACACACACACACACACACACACACACACACACACCTGATTGACTGCTCATTAGGACCTAACAAGCCGACTTCAGACCGTTTTTATCAAACTCTCTGCCGCCTGAACAAAAATGTCTCTTTTTCTCCCCCAACCTTCCTCCCTCTCTCACGCCCTCTCTCCATCTTCATTTGTTTCCACGGCAACCTCTCCTCTTTCTCATAGCAACCTCACGATTTCTGACTACACACACACACACACAATCATGACGCAGGATCAAACCGACACACTGGTGTTTGTTTGCTGACGACTATTGATCCTCGTGGGCAAAACATCCAATATCTTCTTCATAAATCCTGACTAATCTACCTACGCTGAAAGAATAACAGCAGTCGGGATGTATCGTGCTTTAGGTACTTTCATTGTTTGTGATCCTAGATATCGCTGCAGCTGCTCTATTGATCACTTTGAGTTGTTTTATTTTATTTAGAAATATATAAAAATATTATCAAAAAAAATTCAATTCATTTTTATTTTATTTCATCCAAAACATACACAATAAATCAAAATTGGTTAGCATAAGGTCTCAGCCTCTCGTGTGCAGAGAAAGTTACAGGTGGTGAGCCAATAGGAAGTGGAGCACACAGGAGACAACCGTTTAATCGCAGACCGTTATGTTTGTGGGGGAATGGCAGTGCATACATTATTTGAGATATATTTCAAACTCGGACTTCATTTTAAGGACATTGCGGCCAGGGGTGTAGAGCTATTTTTACATTTGTAAAGCCTCCACTTCATGAAATGGCTGCAGCATCAGGAGGCAGCCTCTGAGAAGTGCAGCACCAGCGCGTACAGACAGCCTTCACTGTGTTCCCCACTGCAGGAGTGTGCGTAGAGGCGTGTGTAGGCGTGTGTAGAGAGGTGTGTGTGGTTGAAACATAGCTACGTTTCAACCACACACACCTCTACACACACACACATCGAACGGCCGGATTATTCCCCCTATTACTCGTTGTATGAAGGAAATGTCCGGTCACAAAGGCGCATGATGTGTGTGTGTGTGTGTGTGTATGTGCTCTGCTCAGCTCCGCTGTGTGTGTGTGTGTATGTTCGGTGTGTTTGTGTGTGTCCAACAACGGCATTTGTTTTCAAATGACTATGAACAGTAATTTACACACATCTGGCCAACTCCATAGGTATGTGGGTGTTCCCAAAATAAATTTAATCTTAATCTCGATGTAGTGCTAAATGCTTTCGGAGTGCACCGGAACGAACGCCCCAGTATGACGTTATGGCTGGCTAACAAGCCCAGGGGTCTCACTGACATTTCAGTTATATCAATATGTATACAGTGGTCCTAATTTGTTTGAATTGTATCCTGGTTTTAAACTATGTTAATATGTTTTGGATGCATATTGTTCTATTATTTGTTCAGGCTGTTACATATAATTAGCCACTGTTGCCACCTATATTAGGCTATATTATATTAAATATTATATTAATATTTGTAAAGCGGTCCAAATTTGTTGTTTTAATTGTATCCTGGTTTTAAACGTTAATATGTTTTGGATGCATATTGGTATTTCTTCAGGCTGTTAATAGAATTAGCCTCTGTTGCCACCTGCTGGTGAGTAAATATTCAAATCAGTTAAAATTGACAACCGGTCCGCGATTTTTTTTAAATGTATCTGCCGGTCCTTGGCACAATAAAGGTTGGGAACCCCTGGTCTAGACCAGTGCTTCTCAAAGTGTGGTCCTGGTGCCCCCTAGTGGTCCGTGAGTATATTGGTAAAATACATTTAAGTTTTCCGCACTCTCGCAGGAATATCTCCGTGAGTGTTTTTTTATTGGTTAAGTGGTCCTTGGTGGGAAACAGTTTGAGAAACACTGCTCTAGACTCAAATCTTTACTTTTGCTGACATGGCAGTTGTATTCATATTAAGAGTACGTGTGTGTTCCTCACCTGTCCGGTCGTAGGACTCGTGGCAGGTGTGAGCGATCTCGGCTCCGAGCTGCAGGTAGTGTCCGGCTTTATCGTCAGGCGAGCCGTCGGCGCCCAAAGCAAACATGCCGCCGGCGAAGCACGCCAGGTGCCCCATCTTCCTCTCCAGGTGGCCGTTCTTCCACTCGCCGATAAACGTCAGACCGCCGTTGGATTTGCGTATCAGGTGCCGCTCGATAGCCTTCAGGAAAAGAGTGTGTGTGAACGAGATAGAAGGAGAGTTATGCAGTTAGAGTGTGGATTTGAGTCAAAGTCAACTTTATTGTCAATCTTTCAGTTTGTGTGTACAGAGAGATAGAAATACCGTTTCCCACCATCCAGAATACAAATATGTATAAACATATGTATAATCCTATATACTGTATACACAATCAACAGACACATTTATACATATGCACACTAAGATAAAAACCCATAAATCAATATATACAAGATAACAGTCACTTCAATATCTTTGGGAATGTACATTAGTGCAAGAAGTTACGCAGTTAGAGCGTGGACTTTTGGGCTGATAAGGCCAGAAAACGTTGAATGAAGCAGTACAAATTAGGGGAAAATGTGGACACACGTGGATTATAGTGTCCATACAGTGTGTGTGTGTGTGTGTGTGTGTGTGTGTGTGTGTGTGTGTGTGTGTGTGTGTGTGTGTGTGTGTGTGTGGGTGTGTGTGTGTGTGTGTGTAATTGTATGCATGTAGTGATTAAAATATCAGGATGACAAATTAATAATTATGGTCAAAAAGTGATAGACAGTTTTTATTATAGTTGGAATGTGGATGAAGGTTATCAATGCAATATTAAAGGAATGTGTGTGTGCGTGTGTGTGTGTGTGTGTGTGAATGTTTCAATTGGGTAAAGTTTTGTGAATGAGGCATTGGCATTGAGAGCAGGTGTTTGTGGGTGTTGGGGGGGGGGTCGAACAGGACACAATGGTGAGTGTAGAATTTGAAATGCAGACATCTCTCAGCCCTCGCTCTGCAGCATCTGCTCTGCTCGCTCGGTGACAGATTTAATGATTGACAGATACATCTTCAGCCGACACACAACATCTGCCCTCTGCTAAATCCACTCTCACTTTACTTGAAAAACAAACGCATCTGTCTTTTGTCGTGATGGGCTCCGATCACTATGAGGAGGGAGTGAATTAAATGTTCCTAAATCAATGTCGGTCACTTAAAAAAGGATATCCTGTAAAACATAGAAGTCATAGTGACTGCTTTTCTTGCTTAAAAAGGTGTCAGAATTGTATCTGGAGCTACACATGTGAGTCTAATGTATGCAGACACCAGCTGGGCCTGGTTTGATGGCTTTAAAATCTTTTTGGTCCTTCTAATAAAAATGAAAAATGTCTGTCCTCTTTATATCTGTCTGTTGCCATATGTATATCTGTATGTTCAGTTGCTGTTTTGATCAGTGTACATCTGTTGTGCAGCAGCTGTTAAAACAAATACTCCCTTGGCACGATACAATCTGAATATATATTTCAAAAAACTATGCATTGAGCGTGAAATGAGATGTTGTCCTTCATATCCAAAGTGCTGCATACAAACATACTGTGTGTGTGTGTGTGTGTGTGTAGAATCATTTCCCGAAGGACAGTTTATTTCTCCCTGTGGCGTTCTGACAGGAAGCTGAGTGAAAGGTAATTAAATAATGAGTTTGTCGTCACCCTCTTTCTGCAGGAGTGTTTTGAAGTAGTGTTGTTATGCAGTGCTGCAAGAATAAAAGGATGCAATTGGTGTTGAGCTGCGCAAAGAAAGTGATGAGTTTCTTAAAATATATAAATAAATTATTTTGGTTTTCCTGAGATTATGCACAATGTGTCTCTTTGTTCTGTAGAAATAACTGTAAAACATAACACACACACACACACACAAATCTCTTTAATGTACCTCGATGGCTTCATCGTAGGTTTTGCGGGCTTCTGTATCGGTCTTGTCGGACATGAGCCATGCCTTCAGCAGGTACTCGTAGAAACTGTCCCCAAGTCCTCCAACTGAGGTGTGATCTGGAGAGAGGAAAGAGAAGAAAGGGTTAAATATGCAGAGGGGAGGAACTAGCGAGAGACAGAAAAAGAGAGAAAGTTAAAGTGGATTATTGTTTCTTCATATTTGCCTGAAAGTCATTGGCAGAGGGCGACATATGGCTTCAAAAGCATCTATCCAAACCCTGGGTAGTTACGACAAAAACAATATATTGGCAGCGGTCTCACATCTCATTTCCAGTTTTTGTTTACTGTGTCCCTGGTGTGCTCACATTTCCATGTCCCCAAACGTCCTGATGAAAGTTTACTCAGCTTTCATGGCTGTCCGAATTTGCCGGACGCCCCGTAGAGAGGAAGGCACACAGCCAACACTGTTTCTGATCAGACTATCAAATACAAAGAAATTCCCCACGGGAGTTAGAGCCCAGTTGATCCAACTCTTTGATGACGCTTTGGTCAATTTCAGAGGCAATTTCACTGACCTATAAAAGATTTATGGAGAGTGTTAGCAAAGAAAATAATGTTTAGCATGTGAGATGTGTTATTGAGTATCATTATAACAGTTCATTATCATTATCATTATAACTGTCAATACTAACGTTTTATGATAATGTTTGGCTTAGTGAATGGCAGTTAAAAGACATTGTTGTTGGTTGGCGAATGCAAACAAAAACTACTCTGCATAAAACAATGTACTCAAGTATAATTACCAGTTATACAGTATACTCCAAATATCTGGAACAAACTCCCAGAAACCTGCAGGTCCGCTGCAACTCTTACTACTTCTAAATCCAGGCTGAAGACTTTTCTTTTTGTCGCTGCTTTTAATTGAACTATTCACATCTTAGACTGCACCGTAACTTTTATCCATGTATTTTTTCTTTCTTTTTATGTTTATTTTATTAACTTTTGTTTTTAATGACTGATTTTAAATGCCATTTTCTTAATGTCTTTCATTTTTTGTAAAGCCCTTTGAATTGCCTTGTGTTGAAAAGTGCTATATAAATAAACTTGCCTAGCCGTGCCTATACAGTATTGGCATCAAAATATACCTAAAATACCAAAGGTGAAAGCACTCATTATGCACAATAGCCCATTTCAAAATAGTAGATCTTGAATTGTTTTTATTAATAGCATTAATCTCGCAGCCTCTCGCGCAATTATGATTTCAGATTTCTAGTTGTTTCTAAAAAAATTGACATAAATGAGATTAATATTAACATAATAGTTCTCAAAGACTAGATGTAACATCTCTTTATGATCATATTTGATATCTGATGCTTTGTTGACTACCTAAAGATCTCCCTCTCTGTGTGTGATTAACATGCCTGAAGGTAGAATGGAGCGATGCGCAAACACGGGGAACGAGGAAGACGAAATAAGCAATGAATTATTCAAACCTCACAAACAACCTTGGAGTCATTACTGAGGGCAGATTGTGAGTATGTGTTCATGTTTGTGATTCTCTGGGTTTGTATATTCACTCAGAAAATTACAGGTATTCAAGGAGCATGAAGGAGACGGTGAGAGACAGCTAGTCAATATTTTTGATACAAGTTTAAATCTGCTCAAAGCTGATATGTAAATACGTACATTTGGTGAGTTCAAATCATTTCGGAGAGCCTAATCAAACAGTTCCTGATACACTTATGTCGGCAATATAAGAGTGTGTGTGTTATGTAAGGTTTTCAAGGACTCACAACACTGTCATGTTTACATCTTTTATGCAGAGTGTATCCAACATCAGCAGCACAAGAGCACTAACTAATCCCCCTGACCCAAACACGAGCCTAAATAACCTGCAGGCTTCGATGAATGCTTGTATATTTGATCACCCTGAGCGGCATCCGGCAGGTCACCAGTCCTCTGCTCCACGCCAAATGAGCATACTTGGTTGGTGAAGTATTGGATGAGATAAGTCTGCTAGCTCAAAGAAAAGCAGCATGGCACCTTGCTCACCATGGCTGTTGGCAGAACTCTTCTCCTCTGTCTGGCTAATCATCGAGAATCAATACCAAATCTTCTTGAAGGAAAAGGTCTACTACTGTTTTTTGTCCCCGATCGCAGCATGTGTTGAACTTTATTTCCTTTAGGGTTAATACACAGAAGAAAAAGAAGCTTGTAGCAGGAAGCTGGAAGAGAGCGTCTGTGCAGAGCCTCGCTCAGGGGAAGCAATAACGGTTCAGACCTGATTACAGCTCTTGGAAGCCGACACAGGTGGCCACAAATGTTTTTACTTCACAGACTCTGGGTTCAATATCAGGTTAATAGCGAGGCGCGCAGAAATCCCAAAGAGATCAGTGAAAAACCATCGGTACTTGAAGAGGAGACATCTTACAGGAGGTTTTTCAGGGCATTTTTATTTTATTTATTCCTTTATTGAACAGGGAAAGTGCACATTAATGAACATTTCTGTAAATTTGCCAGAGTTAGCCAAGAGGCTATTTTTCATCTGTAGTCCCTGGACAGATTTGAAAAGTCAACCTAACGCATGTTCAACTAGGAGGTGAACCAAGAAAAAGAAAGAAATCTGAGCTGCTTATTTATATGAGCAGCAGACAACCAGAGCGCTGTGCTGAATGCCATTATTATAAGTTCTACTATGGTTAGTCCATTCCTTGCAGAGAGGGAGTATAACCAGCCCTGAGCCACATGGAGCTCATTTTTAAAGATGTATTTATATTCAAGATGTCGATTGCCTTTGACCTTGGTTGGAGAAACTTGGGATCTATAAAAAGTTCAAACCAAGTTTACTTATTTTTCAGGGGTGAAGCTATTTCACCCGAGGACAGACATCTAGTCTCTCTTTGGATTCAGATTGGAAGTCAATACACTTCTGTTCATGTAAAGAATAATTCATAAGCAGTGGAGAAAGTGAGTTAATGCGATACAATACATTAGGAGTTAGAACACTGTAGCAAATACTATTAACAATGAACAGTTAATACATTAAATACAAATCAAATAATGATTACATCGGGGAAAAGAGAGTATTATGTAAAGTCAAAAATTGCAAAAATAAAATTGTGATTGATGGTTGTATGTTTTTTTCCCAAGGCTTATCAACTATGAGCTTAATTTGTGTCTTTTCTTTTCTTTTTATATAAGTGGTTTACTTTTTGTTAACCATTATTATCTTACTAATATGACAACGTTATTTTATAAAATTTAAGTTTTCCAGACCAATAACAATACAATCCACACAAAGTCCTGTGTGTTATATTCAATCATAAATTGAGATAATTGTCGTTTGACACATCTGGTATTTTCCTACAAACATCCTGCTCCCTATCACTCTGTCCACATGCCTCTGTAACGGGCCGTCCACACAGCAGCTTTAAAAAAAATCTTCCAACGCTTCTCTGCCCATTCACTTTGAATGGGGGTGACGTCACCTTGCCTCGCCGAACTGCATTGTGGGGAAGCAAAGCGAAGATTTCCAGGATTTTCAGGATTCAAAAGTTGAGCAACGTTCAACTTTTGAAGCTGAGCTTGAAGCGTCAGGCAATCAAATCCCGTTTATGCAAATCTGACAGTGCAAGCGCTAGCCAATCAAACCGCGTGTAAGCTGGGAGAGACAGCTCATTTCCTCATATTCCAAACGAGAAATTACGGTAGCAAATCACCCGGTTCTTTACGACCAGAACTATTTACCGGGATACAACCCGGAGGAACCAGGCATGGAGGGAGGTGGAAGAGACAGTGGGTGAAACTGGTAGGTTTTCGCCTGTTTGGGGAGTTTATATCCTGTTTACTTCGTTTTAACATTGCTATTGCTTTGTACTGTATGTCGGGGGCGGGAGATTCATGTGATTGGTTGTTGCTCGCAAAAAATCCCCAAGCTTTCAGACTCGCCCACCTCCAAGATTTTTTTAACGCTGCTGTGCGGACGGGCCGTTAAGGCTGTACATGTTCCCAGACTCCTCGAGTTAAGAGGCTTAAAATAACTAAAATGCTGGGCTCCTCTTGCTTTGTCCCACTTTTTCTCTGTGAAGTCTTCAGATCTTCTTTTACCGACTTATCTGTTGCTTGATTTTTACAGTAAAATGTGGTTTTAAAAATCTGAAGCGTTGTCATGCCTGCTTTTTAAACTTAAAACCTGATGTAATAAAAGGGAGCAGAACAGAAATACAAAGTAAGACTAACATCAAAACATTCAACCAGACAAAAAAAACTGCTCTTTCACACAAGACTGTTTTTGATGTTAAAGAGGAACATAAGAAGGCAACACGGATTCAATTAGAATATGAAACAGGAAGTGCTCTCAAATTGTCTCATCTTTTTTTGTATTTCTTCCCTCGAGCATCTACCCTTTTCTGTTTCTCAGTCACCTCCCACACTGTTTTAACTTAGCATCCTCCCACACACACTCACTCCCTCCTCTCCTCTCCATCATTTTCAGCCCACCAAAGGATCTGGGTCGTGCACGGAGCGCCTGTCAATCAAAGCGGGGTCTGCTGAGGAGGCGGCTTCAAACACACACTAAACCGCAGACACAAAGACACATGTACACAAGAGGACATCTTCACTGAGTCTCACACACTCTGGTTCAAAACACAGGTCGAGGGCACGAGCTGCTGAGGTAATACTAATAAAGTCTGTGGATGGGAAGGAGTGCAACAAGTTATTTCTATGCAGCACCAAACCCAACGAAGAACAGCAGAGGTCAGCCATGTCTCAATCCATGTTCATGCATTACAAACGTCTTTTTGACTGACAACAAATCATTATTGACAAATGCTGTTCAGCAGTCAACATGTACTTGGATGCTGTGTAAGGGAGAGTGTGAAGTATTTTGTTATTATTATTTTATAATGTTTTGTTCTATCAGCAAATTCAAAAGTGTGGTGTTTTGCTAACTGACAGCTTTTTTGCCAATCAATATTTTAAAGAAACCTTTGAATGCTTTTTGGGGTTTTCCCTTTCCTGTAGAGTGTTAGGGTTGGTTTACTTATGTCACTATGTAACTCTTTCGCTTCTATTGGTTAGTGCTCCGAAACATAAGAGGCGGGACATCTCTAAGCAGTTGACCAATCACAACAGAGCCGGCCAGCTAACCAATCGGAGCAGACATGGGCTCTGGTTTCAGGCGGAGGGTGAAAAGAGGTGCAGTACCACAGGCAGTGTGAGGAGAATAAAGAGCTTTTTGAGCATTAGAGCATGGAGACATGTCACAGTAGAGAAACTACATACAAATATGAACCTCAACATTTGCATAATATGTTCGCATTCAAAATAATTTGGAATCAGTTTTCCTGAGGCAGAGCCAGAAGGAAGTCAAATGTAAGTATTAGTCAAATATAAGTGTCAGAGAGATAAAATCAGCTACTGTTTACAAGTTGTTGCAAGTGAGCACCCAACGTGTCAACCACAATGACAGATTAGATAACCAAGTGAAACCACATTTAAAAAAGAGATAGGAATTATCAGGCTACAACAAAACATCCATAGTCAACTAAATCAACAATGCAAATTCTGAATTAGACGTACAGTATGTTTGAGCCTAAATGAGTGTTGGTGAGAGACAGAGAAAGGAATGACATGTTTACCAACTATATATAAACGTCTGTAAAATTCAGATTGTTGGCGTGTAGGTTAAAAAGAGGGAGTAGATGGTGTGTGTGTGTGTGTGTAGGCAGGGGAGTGTGTGGTAATAAGGCTGTCAGTCTCAGCAGGGACGCTCAGCCTCATTAGTGTGACTTCACTACTGTCAGTACACACACACACACACACACACACACACACACACACACACACACACACACACACACACACACACACACACACACACACACACACACACACACACACACACACACACACACACACACACACACACACACACACACACACACACACACACACACACACACACACACACACACACACACACACACACACACACACACTTAACACATTGTCTTGAAACACAGCCACACATTCATATACATTTCTCACCCACTTCTTGGAGCTTAAGCAAGACAGTGATCTGCCTATGACAGGAAGGGTGTTAAATGCACCACCAATGTAACTATTTTCCAAATGAGTTGGACTTTTTTAGAAAGTTAACAAACCCCCCCCAGGCAGCAGCTGATACAGTAGAACCACTCTCCAGCAACAGATAGATTTTGGCTGGTGTTTTGTGTTCATTTGTGCCCAGATAGCAGCGCACATTAATCTAACTTGAGACAGCCTTGCAGCTTCAATTCAGTCCTGAAAGTTAAACAGCCCTCTGTAATGAATTCAAATTGATGTGTTTACTCTGCAGCAGTTACCTCGCAGGTGTTCAAAAACATGCAAATAACAATCCCACAAGAACACGTTTAGCTGGATGTGTATTTATCTGCAAACAGACTTCAAATGTACTGTAATTTTCTGCCTCGCTGAGTCTGATTGATAATTATCACGGCTTCATGACGGCACTGTGAGCAGCGACTGGGTTGTTTTTGCTTTATTGGTGTGTGGATTGTGGATAAAATGTTAAACAAGATCAGTTATGTGTTGATGTTTTATTTTATTATCCTTTAAGAACATATACATAGAGTGGTTCTACATTGACAACAATAAAGTCAAATAAAGTGTATTTGTGTTAAGAGATCAGGATATACTAGTGTATTATTGCAGTTGTTTCAACTGTAGTAAGTTTTGGGTCAAAACAGCCTTCACCGAAAATGTAATTGAAATGTGTTGCATTCCAATTTGTAATATAACTATTAGTGCAGTCAGTAAATCAGGTTGTAACATTTTGTATAAACAGGATAGCTTTTCACAACGTGCTGAGGTTACAGGACTACTGTTATATGTGGGTTTTAACAGTCTCAATCCACGTCTTTAATTACGTGAGAAGATTACATCTCTCACTATGTGGAGACTGCGGATACCATTAACAGAAGTAACATCTGGTGGGATATGCTATGCTCATTTACAGGGTCATACTTCTTTCCTACAACGTATTTGTATGCTTCTAACACATCATTTCTATTACATAATGGCTGTGTGAGAATATCTGTTTTCACACTCTGTTATAAAGCCTCTCGCTTTGAGCCCCATCCCGAAAAAGTAAAGTGTGCTCTGATTGGCTTATGAGAATAACTGCAAATGAAGCCTGCATGTGGCAAAGGAAGGGCGTTTCTGAACATTAAGGCATGTAAACGTGTCACAGTAGAGGCACAACATACCAATAGTACTTAACCAAGAATACATGGGGTTGTTTAAAATAGGGGGGGTTAGTGGGCTTAAAGGTTTACAGTTTAACAGCGAGTCTCCTAGCAACTGCTGATATGAGAAATGCCGACTCAGACACTTGAAAGCTAAATGGTGTAAAAATGTGTCCAATGGTTAATATCTTCCTTATAGCTTATACGGTATAGTCCTTCAACAAAGAGTCAGCTTAAATTGATTTTGACTTTATTCTATGAGAAGTGACTTTTTTAACCACATACAGGGAGCAGGATTAAGGCTTGAGACTGTTCAAAGCTTTGTTTTATTAAATGTTAGAATAAGGCCTGAAAGTTCACCTCAACAGATCGGTGGCGAAGTCCATAGGGACTTGGCTTGGCAACTGGAAGGTCACCAGTTCAAGTCCCGGAAAGACCAAGTGCTACCGAGGTGTCCCTGAGCAAGGCACCGTTCCCTAAACTGCTCCCCGGGCGCCGTACATAATGGCAGCCCACTGCTCCTAACACTAGGTCAAGTGCAGAGAAACCGTTTCGTTACATGGTACCTGTACTACGTAGTGACAATACATTTAATCTTAAAGTGCTGCTTTGTTGACTTGAAATATAATTTTTTTTTTTTTTTTAAAGTTGCTTTGTGAAGTCTAGTGGTATTTCAGCGTTTGCTTCTGAAGGCAGTATCGTGCCACCATTTTCTACTTTTTTATCAAACATGGCTAAACATTTTTCTTTCCCAGAATGCACTACAAAGAGTCGTCCAGCTACTGCCAACCACAAGCACCAGACAAAGGTACCATGGCTGCACAATTGGTCATGATTACTTTATACCTAATTATTAATAAACAATAACACTATCATCATGGTCACCTTTGCCTTATCATGTTATTTTGCAAGACTGTATCAACAATCAAGGGGACTTTTTTCTCGGAGCCCCTTCAGGTTTAATTAATAACATGGCATTCACTGACCTACCCCACCCCCCCCTCACTGAACCTCTGCATGCAGCACGGAGGGGGCTCGAAGCAGCTCAGTTTGGTTTGGGAGGAGCTGTGGGCTTTAATTAAACTGGTGCTGCTTTGTTGTAATCATCAAGGGGCAACAAGGTGGAATGGCAGCTAATGAATGTGTCCAGACTGAAGAGCCAAACACACTTACTGTAACAAGCAAGTGGACCAATGGATACTGAGAGTAGGGTTTGCACAGAGACACTGATACCATGCAGACTGGGAAGATTTGAATGCCCGGAACAAAAAATAAAGACATTTGGTCAAATATTATGTTTATTGTTGAGTTTTACACAAACAATTTTTAAGAAGGCTATTTAAAGAAGAAACTCAAAGTAGACTACTTCAAACAAAACAAGTCCTTTTCACAGACTTCCTTATAGCAGTAATAAGATAATTATGATGCAAAATGTCCCCTTACTTCAGGCCTAAAAATTTCGTAAAAAATCAAATTGAATAAAACCATTGTAAATAAACCAAAATACACATCTGGCTTATTACATTTGAATCAAGGTATGCTGCTGCTGACTTCAAATAGCCTTATTTACTGCCTAAAACAAATAGAACCCAAACTCTGTGAAAACAAAGGAAAATATAACAATAACTTTTTGCAGGCTTGTGTTATTTTAGTCTGTTTTCTACGCCTTTTTAACACACTTCAAATTGTGCTTAAGGCGGAATAAGATCCACAAAATATGATGACCAAAGAGATTTAAAATGTTCTGACTTCAGTAGATTTTTAACCATCAAAGTCTGTTAAATACCAGCTAACGGAAACACTTACATGAACACTATATTTTCACGACTTAAAACAAAAGAAAACATAATCATAATTTTGTGCAGGCTCATGTTATTTTATACTTTCTATGCTTTTTAATAGACTTTGAATTGTGCTTAAAGGGGGATCATTCAGATATTTGAATTGGTCAGACTTTAGCAGATTTTTAACCATCAAAGTCCGGCAAATACCAGCTAATAGAAATACTTGTATAAACACAAAGACCCATGCAGACACACATTGTTATGCTAACCATGCAGATTGTGAACACTATATTTTCACGACTTAAATGCATACACATACGACTGAGCCCCTACTCTCAAACACACCCACAGAGAAGAGACAAACAACATCCGTCATCGCCTGCGCTCTCATGCAGCTCTCTATCCATCTGCTGATGCACTCATCCATCAATCCGCTCTCACACTCATCTTACGTCCATTCATTTCCCTCTGCTTTTGGCCCAAAGTCTGAGCACTTACAAGTGCATTTGTCTGACTGACAAACAACCTATCCATCCATTAATGAGCCCATCCATTTATCAATCCATTGCTCTCCACTTGTTTTGTCCACACCTAAATCACATTGTTCATCTCACTAGACCACCCTAGTTGTTAAAGGACACATCTGTATTTTGAGAAAAGTACAGTCTTCTGTTTATTTTCTTCCACTTTCTGTGTGTGTATGTCTTATTGCACATTTACATGGGGGTGTCGTGAATTGAAAATACTTATTGAGGCTCTATTATGCCTTTTGGGGTTCTCCCTTTCCTGTAGAGTGTTGTATAGGTTTTAGTGCATGTAAATCAGGGGTGTCAAACTCAAGGCCCGGGGGCCAAATCCGGCCCGCGACTTCATTTAATGCGGCCCCTCAAGAGCTTTCAAAGAATATAATATGTTTATTATACGGTTACATGCCGATTTACAGAAGCACGTTGCCCATAAACTACATATCCCACAATGCATCTCAAATTTGACTTTTTTCTCAGAATTTGACTTTTTTTCTCAGAACAAGTTTTTTTCTCAGAATTTGACTTATTTTCTTCAAAATATTCATTTTTTCTTAGAATTTGCCTTTTTCTCAGAATTAGATTTTTTTTTTAATCATTTTGTAACATTCTCAGTGAAGAGACTTGCAATGATTTGCCCTAGACTTCTGCTTTCAGACGTAGTTAATTATGAAGTTATTACCCTATCCGATAATAATCCAATGCAGAGGCAATAATGTCATATAATATATTATTTTATATATATTAAATATTTATATATGTATTTTGATATATAGTCTTAAAGTTACAACCGGCCCTTTGAGTGCAACCATAATGCTGATGAGGCCTGCGAAGAAATTTGAGTTTGACACCCCTGATGTAAATGGTCTGCAAAGGCAAACATTTCTCTGCCTGAAACGCCTCCATTGGACTCCTTTGTCCTTTGTCCTCTAACATAGTGAAAGCAGTATCACAGCAAAGGCACAAAATACTAATATGAACCTGGAAATGAGCCTGATATGTCCTCTTTAATACGGCTCTCTCTTGCGTAACGACTCATTCCCCTGGATAAATGAAAGCAACATAATATTTTCATTTTTCAAATAGATTTCATCTTTTCATTTCCTTTCTCTGCACTAAAGAGCCAACCTGAGCCGATCTGATTGACAGGAAAATAAATACAGCGCTCAGCTTCTATAAAAAAACACTTCTAAGTGAATGTGCAAACAAAAAGGAATATTTTAATATCCATAATGTTTTGTTATTCTGTTGGAATATTAAAATAGCATATCTCTATATAACTG
The DNA here is from genome assembly GCF_949606895.1 of Notothenia rossii. Classification (NCBI taxonomy): domain Eukaryota; kingdom Metazoa; phylum Chordata; class Actinopteri; order Perciformes; family Nototheniidae; genus Notothenia; species Notothenia rossii. The sequence continues at coordinate 87,815,143 of NC_136904.1, forward strand.
TCATCATGCATCTTAATGGCTGATCTCAGGTTGAAAACTCTCCCTAGTGAAATGTTGAAAAGTAAACAAAAAGGAATATTTAAAGCTCTCTGATGACTGCTTGGATGATACATTTAAAAATCCCCCAGTAACGTTTAGGAGGATTTAACATGTATGAAAGACACTTTTAAATCTTCTGAGTAAATGTTGGGAAGAGGACTCAAAGCACTGACATCCAAACTCTCAAGAGCGCTCAGCTGTCACAGCAGTCAGCACAGAAACATCTCTAAACTTTCATACTTTAACAAGATTTTCCATCTATTACATGTATAAATCATTAAAGATTTAGAAAAATAATTATGAAGGATAAAATTCCAAAGGCAGAACCTATAAAACCATGTGATAAAAGTGTAGAAATGCTGATGTGTAACTTCGCAAAAACCGAATAAATGCAAAATGCAGAGATATAAAGGAGTATGATAGATGATACATCTCTGTACATTTATATTCACATTAGTCATAAACATTTGTTATGCTTATTATAGTGAATTAACTTTATTCAATTTGAAATTACAATATACCTTTCTACCACAAACATAACTTGTTTTATTTTATATATATATATTTATCTTCTGCACTATTTTACATCTTACATTCCTATTGTCACTAGTGCAATGGGTCATTGTGTACATCTTTAAATGAGATGGAGCTTGAGATCTACTATTACTATAAATAGCTTTAGCCTTTAGGACGCTTCAAAATGTGTATCATTTTGCGCGGACGCCAGGACCGATGAAAAATGTGACATTCTGGAGTTAATGGGTTCAAATTGTCCAACTTGGTCGATAGCGCCACCTATATGTAAATCATTACAATTGGTCCTCTTGAACCTCTAAGCTCCGCCTACTTTGATTTTTTTATAATTAGCATAATGTTCAAAACAGTGAAATATTCACTTAAAAAGTGGGGTAGGTAATTTTGGAGAAAGCAGCTCGAGTGCGCTAGAATTTGAAAATACTTAGCTGGAAAAAATCTGCCACTTCCTTACAGAGCCCCTCCTCCAACACACGTGAACGCGCACATGACCAATGAGGGCACGAGATAAGTTTGTGCACAGATGGAAGGCTGACAGGCAGGTAGGCCATCCAGTTATTTTAGCGGGGCCGGCTCAGATGATTAGTCGTGCTTTTTACAGTACTACGGCTTCCAGAGATTACATTTTTTAATGGATTTTTTGTCAAAGCACTTCAGATATTCATTGCTATCTGGATGTTAAGAGCATTCCATGGAATATAACAAAAAGTGTATCTCGAGCCGGTTTCTCAAACTTACCTACCCCACCTTTAAATTTCAATTTTTTGTTTCTCGACACCAAACTTAGTATACAGCATCGGTGGAGGGTCACACACATCACCCTAGGAAATGAGCTTGTTCAGTCGATAAATATGGCCGCCATTAATCAAAACGTATTTGCAAAAAGGCGGGGCTTAGAAACAAATGATCATAACTCATCAACAATGTATCCATTGATGGGTTCAGTCTGTATTGGGGAATAGGCACACCAAAGCATTTTCCATTTTGGAATATAGGGGGTGCCAAAAACACCACCAATTTATAACTCAAGCACAGATGGACAAAATAATTGTAATTTTTTTAGACATACTCTGGTCCGGGGGTATTGTCATAGGAAAATAAATACCTTATGCAAATGTGAGGGTGTCAAGTTCAAAGGATTCACTGTTAAATATACACTTAAGGAGATGAGACAGAGGATATACAGATTCTGAAAAACTTTGAAGCATCCCTCTCAAAGCTATAACAGCAATTTAATACCGACACTTTCGGGATTATATATATTTAAAACCTTACTATTATTTGACACATCCAGTGACAGTGTACTCACTTCAAAAAAGTCTGACAACATAAATGTGTAATTCTGCCTCTTCAACGCAGCCGTTTCCTTAATGTAAGCACTTGCTTGTCGCCACGTGTCAAGCCGACTAACTGGCTGTAGTTGTGTCTACCCAACATGTCTCACCAGCTTTAATTAAATACTGAATGTAAATTGTAAATGACATGAACCAGAAATGACAGGTTTCAGTGCCAGAATAGTGTGGCTTCACATCTAACTTCACTCAGTGAGCTGTTAATTTCCCTGGGCAGAACTCCAAAATGTAATCAATATGTCAGGAATACCGTGTTCTCGCTCTCCTTCTACTCGCCTCACTTTGTTCTCATTAAAGACGATCCATTCTGTTCCTTCTCTTCCTTTCACTTGGTTAATTTCTCCTGTTCTCACTTCACATAGCTGCAAGTACACGATCATTTAAAGCTCAAAGGAACGTTTTGATTCTTCTCTCAGCTGGATGCTTGTAAATCAATAAACCAGGAACACATTTCTTTATTAAATATTGAGAAAATACACAAATCTCAACGCCCGAAGGTTGAAACGTTTCCACTGCAACTTCGATTAACTGACTTCAACATTGACATAGTAAGGTATTTGACGAGATAAAATAAGCTTAATTTAAATTGTCTATCACCACAAGCAACACGGAAATACGCACGGACTATCTTACGCATTAAACTGTAGGATTTGTATTTCAACAATAACGTAAAGCGGCCATTACGTGTCTTAATGACAGCTGACTCAAATGTGCTGATAGAGTTTTATGATCCTGACTGTACTCACGTTGTCCCCAGCGCCCCGTCCGAGGGTTCAGGTAGTTTGGATACAGTCCGTTGGGTCGGTCCATTTTGGCGAGCAGCTTCCTGATGTGCATCACCTGAGACGGAAACCAGACACAAGAGTTTTAATCCGAATAGAAAATAATCCCTGTGTGATAAAAGTGATATCACAGTCGTCATCTTCTCACAACAGATAGGTCTATTTCCTACCTCGGATGTTAATTAAGGTCTGAATCTCCAGTACTTTTCTTTTCCCTCTCCTTTTGCTAAAGTTGAGGCTGGAAATGGTTATCTGATGATATAATAATAATAATAATAATAATAATAATAATAATAATAATAATAAGTCAATGGGTATAAACGAGATCTAATATTATTATAACTGTAGAACAAATCTCCTCTGGCCGGAAGAGAACTCTCTGCTCCAGAGCTTCTCTTGATAACTGGACTTAAACTCCCACTATACACTTTATATTTATATTCAACTTAATACTGAATTAATCAATTTCTTGCACGATAATATCCTGCATTATATTTGCTACTGGAAATGTGTATTTCCACATGTATATTTTCCACATGTATATATTTGTTTTGACTTTTTAAAGCTACTTTATAGTTCAGAAATATGTTGGACTGTTTATTTCTAGTGTCTTAATTTCTCTTATATACATCGCCTTGTTTTATATGCTGCTGCGACGCAAACATTTCCCAAATTGGGAAATTGCCTGTCTGCCTACCTATCTATCCATCTATCTACCAATCTATCCATCTATCTACCCACCTACCCACCTACCTACCTACCTACCTACCTACCTACCTACCTACCTACCTACCTACCTACCTACCTACCTACCCATCTTAGTATCTACCTATCTACCCATCTATCTATCTATCTATCTATCTATCTATCTATCTCCCTATCTATCTTAGTATCTACCTACCTACCTACCTATCTTACTATCTATACTTACCTTTCTATCTATCTATCTATCTATCTATCTACCTACCTACCTACCTACCTACCTACCTACCTATCTATCTATCTATCTATCTATCTATCCATCATCCATCCATCCATCCATCTACCTACCTATCTATCCATCCATCCATCTACCTATCCATCTATCCATCTATCCATCTATCTCCCTATCTATCTCCCTATCTATCTCCCTATCTATCTATCTATCTATCTATCTCCCTATCTATCTTAGTATCTACCTACCTACCTACCTACCTACCTACCTACCTACCTACCTACCTACCTACCTACCTACCTACCTACCTACCTACCTACCTATCTATCTATCCATCCATCCATCTACCTACCTACCTACCTACCTATCCATCCATCCATCCATCTACCTACCTACCTATCTATCCATCCATCCATCCATCTATCCATCTATCCATCTATCTATCCATCCATCTATCTATTTCCTACCTTCTGGTAGTAGGCGGGGTTTCCTGTCAGGTAGGTGAGGTGAACGAACTCCATGTGCAGAGTCCCAAACTCTGCCAGGATGCTGCTGCCGGCCGACGCCCAGCCCCAGTTACGGCCAACACCACTGCAGAGGAGGAAAGGAGAATAATGAAGGATTCAAATAAAATGAGTCTAGGCTGACAGGGTTTCCGATGTAGATATAGAACATGTGATCAGTCAGGTTGTGACATTTTTGTTAATTTCCAGCGTTTAGGGGGTTATATATTTTGATCCACTGGAACTATAGTAAAAGAAAACGACTGAATGACTAAGACTCATTTTGAGTAATAATTCACCGTCTGATAATGCTTTTGATTATGCAGTTCTACAAATAAAATATATAATACAAGTGAAATTGGGAAAATAGATCAAGCAGAGCACTTTTACAAGCTGTAGGTTAGCAGGGGGACTACAGGTTTCTATAGGTTTGATTTAACACTTCTTTAAAACTGTTTGTACTGCACGTTATAAGAACAAATTCACTCTGAAAATGAAGGCCCAGCTCAAAACGCACACACAGACATGTTCAGTTATTGGAATGGATTCAACTCATTGTCAGGTTGAAGTGGAGCCACGTTGGGAATAACACGCGGGCAGCACATTATGTAACAATAATAATGATAACCGTGTAAGTACAGTTTGTTCAATCCCACACAGCCCTGTGAAGAGGTCTCATCAGGATACAAAGGTTAAAACGCATGAGTGTGGGCGGACTGGATTTGAAAACCAAAAGAATATAAGAAGATTAGTAGAAATGGGCAGTGGAGAAAGATAAGAACAATGTTGAAGTACTTTATTTAGTGTAGTATTTCCATTGTATGCTACTTCTACTCCAATACTTTATTTCCTGCACATAGGAGTTAATACTTCATAATTTTTTTTACATCTAAGTTAAGAATTTAACCTTATTATATTGTTTGTCTTACATTTTTCTTATAATATCTGTGTGTTTTATTTCCTTTCCTGTTTTTCCTTGCCTCTTTTTGCTGTTATGAAACCTGCATGTCTCTACAGGGATTAATAAAGGTTTATCTTATCTTATCTCGTATCTCTCTTAAAAACCACTACATTTAAATTGCTTTCTTAGTCTATATCAATACAAGGTGACATAATATTTTGTTCACAGCTAGTTTTCACGGGCCAAAAGTGGCAAACGAGACATTTTTCAGTATATTGAAAAAACTCCAGGAAAAGAGCAAAAAATAAAAAAGGGTCAAATGACCAGATGTATCAATCAAGCCAAACCAGTTTGATCCGGCTGCTCAGTGGACACTATATATATATTATTAAATTTGTGTCAGGCTCTGGGTGAAGAGGAGGGGTTTCTGTGTCACTGACCTCTTCAGGTTGACCATGGCCCAGGGGATCCCGGTGGGGGTGTTGAAGGCCGGGAGCAGCTTCTCCGCTAGCTGCACCGCCTTCAGCTTGAACATCTGCAGAGAGAAAAGAAACGGTTCAAATCAACATCGGTTAACTTTCCTTTTTATCGCTTGAAATCCTCACGGTCCATCAACCTGCTTATTATTCCTCTCACAGCTGACAGGTACAAGCATAAAACAACTGCCAAGGACCGAAACAAATGCAGGATGAAGGCAAATAAGACATCTGGAGACAAGGGATTGCTAAATGATGGCCACAGTGTCAAAGCTGAATAGATTTATGGCTGATATATGCAGAACTGCTCCTCAAACAGCGCTGCAGTTATACGAAATGTTGCCATTAAGACAGAAAGCAGGAGGTCGCAGTCATTCAGCAAGTTTAGAAGCCAGAGTTCACAGTTTTTATTATCAGAACTGTCGTCTCAATCCAGAACGAAGCAGCGACATGTGTTCGTTTTGAGTTTACACCAGTTCTCCTCTCGTCTGACAGATGAGGCTCTGAAGGATCTGATGTTTTCTCTCAGCACGCCAATCAAAGAGATAAAAGGAAGCTAAGGTTATTCTGCGGCTGAACTGCATACAAGAATCTGTGTCAAGCTAAAAATACAAGTGTATGTGTACAAATACAAATGATGGCAGGCTGCAGGCTGCAGACAGCAAATATACAAAAGTGACAACTTAAGTTTTAAGCTCAATTTAAAACCTGCACAGCTCTCCACTTTATATTCTAGTATTTGTCATATTTTTACTTAGTGTTATGTTTATTTATATTTTTGTAAATACTTTTCTCTTTTTTATAATAGTTGTTATTGTTTTTAAATAAAATTGTTTTAGCCCCTTTTCCACAAACTATTCCTCTAACTTGTTGTTTATGTACAGTATGCACCATTCAAACCAAAACAAATGCCTTGTTTGTGGCAAATAAACAGGATTCTGATTAAAAGATTTGTATTCATCTATTAGTTTATTTGGTCACATGTTTATCAGAGAACGTACATATAACCCTAATTTCTCACACACAGAGATATGCATTTCAGTCCATTGTTACCATTTCTCCGCCTGATGTGAATGAATTGTCTAACAACACAGGAGCAGGAGCGCCTGCAGAGAGTGTAATAAACCCCACAACAACATAACAAAAGGTGACAGATTTATGCCCAAACAAAACAGAAACGTTTCATTATTCTCAGCATGAATTGCAAAAACGAAATGAATGTAAAGTAGACATTCGCAGCGGGACTTTAAGTTTAAGAGCCACTTTCTGGTTATTGACAGATGAAAACATCACCTTCCAGAATAAAGCAATTTTAAAAAGTGGCAGCGACAGACAGCAATAAAATAGAAAAGGACAAACTGACATAAAAATAAAAATAATTATAAGCTGCTTTAGTGTTTCTCGTTTGCTCCATTATTGTTATAGTATGAAACGTAGGAGTCAATTTTGGCATCATAACAAATCAAATATTAAAAGAAATCAACGAAAAACGTCTATTTGATAATGAGTGTTGTTGCAAAAAGTTACATTTAAATGCAATATTACTGTACAGCAACAAACAGTCATTTGCTCTCTTCCTAAATAGCTTGAGGGACCATGGCAGTTTACATAGTGTTATAAAACGGACAAGTCAAATCAAGCAATCTGATTGGTTATTAGCCGTGATATACTGAGCTTATACCACGGGTAGAATTGTAGTTACTTTTCACAACAAGTCAGTATCCCTCCGCGTCTGAGAAAAACAGTATACCGTTGGGCTGAAAAGCAAACAAGAAAGCAGCGGAGAAGTAACGGGGCAGAAACCCTCCTTTTGACGCAGCGGTCCAGACATAGACATCAAACGCCAAAACATATTCAGTGTGCAGTTCCTTTGGCATTAGGGCAGGGATATCTAGATACTTTTGAAGGTTTGACTTAATTAATTCTGCTACTTTTAAAGCAAGCAACAATATGTTCAAATCTGTAATCAAAGAGGTCCGCAAAAACGCTATCGACCAATCAGATTGCTTGATTTGACTTGTCAGTTTTGTAAATATATTTACATTTCTTCCGTTAAGAAACAAACTTACAAAGCATAAAATTGAAACATTTAAGATTAACTTCGACCTCCGGGGGGGTCTTACTATAGTATGGAGGAGTGGATTGAGCAGTGCCTATCTCCAGAAAAAAAAGCACCTACAGTAAACTACGACATGCAGAGCTACGTGAAGAGCAGGTAGACCAACTGGAAAAGTACCACCATTCAAAAGCTTTCTGATGCGGGTCTTGAAACAAAGCAGAGAAATTATGACCGTTAGTGACCACAGGTGCGAAAGCTCTCTCCAGAGCTACTGGAAGCCCAATCTCTGGGACCGGAGAAAGTGGAGCAATATTCTCGCCACGCCAAGCAACAGCCTCGAACAACCTCAACCTATACAAGTGACCACGTAAGCCATGCTACTGATGCTGGACAGGTTTTCAGTGGATGCACAATAAACAGCAACATACACATTAATGTAAATAAACACATAATGGATCAACGCTCTCTGTCTAATATGTTCGCTAGCTGTTAGTGTTGTTGCATAGCAACCACCTCGCACTATGTTTCGTGCAGAAGGCAACGGAGGGACTATTTTATTTTGAACATCATTATTTACTAATAAAAACTATTTAAATTGGAGTGTGTATTTTTCTTCGCGTCGGGCCGAACCACGCCCCTTAGCTGTGATATAAAGAGCATATACCACGGCCTGTCGTGAGCTATTGCTTAATTATAAAACAAGTTTGACAGTCTAAAAAAGGCTGACTGCATTTTAAATACCAGCGCTAGTGGATAGGGTATCAAAGAGTTGCTCCCACTTTAAAACTGCATGGCTCCCGACATTTAGATCCAGGTTGTCAGAAAAGTCAAGAAGAAAAACTGACAAGCAAACAGCTCCAGAGGCTGTCAGAGTCTCAGGTGGATGTGTGTGTGACTTGTGAAGGACAGTTGTGGGATAAACGCACACATGGGGAGTAATACAACTCGCAGACAGCATTCAGGCAAAGCAGCGCCGCAGAGAAAAGCAGACGGAGGCGGATTCATCAACACAATCTGTCAGGGCTGAGCAGCTTTATGCAAACAACTGATATATATGGAGAACTCGCACCGTCTCGCAGAGTAAGAGAGGGAACAATAACACATGGTGGTGTTAGCAGAATACTGTGGAGGTTAACATGGGAGAGAAACATGTGCAGAAAAGACGAGGAGGAGGAGGAAGAGGGCGAGGAAGAGGAAGAGGAGGGGAGAGAACAATGCAGACAAACAGATGTAGGCCTGTATATGAGGAGGCTATGCAGAACATGAGATATATTAGTAAGAAGGATTAGAGCGGATCAGAAAGACAATAGCTGAGTTTCTATCCACTTATATTGTATTAACACAAAGAGGAATAAATGCTGAGTGCAACGGAATGAATCCTGACTAGAGAATGATTCTGGAGGGGAAAACGATGCATATTGCAAGAAGAAAGTGCAATTGGTAAAGAATGGGCAAATTAATCACGACGTACATAAATTAAAGACCAATTTTTCTTTTTTTGGGTTAATTTGACTGGTTTCATTGTTCATGTTTTGTTGTATTGTGAACTTTTTTTTACTTATGTTCATTGTATTGTTATGTTTCAGTGCATTTCATCTGGTTCAGTTAAGCACTTTGGGCTGCTTCCTTCACGCATGGTGCTTAATGAATACATTCATTATTATTCTCATGATTACATAAAGAATGTGACTTCAACGTTAACTGAAGAAATGAAAAATAAGATCTGTGTGGAGTGATGAGGAGACCTTTAACCTTTTTTAGAGATTTAAAAAAAGTACATTTTGTTATTTGTGCTTGTGTGTGTGTGTGTGTGTGCGTGTGCGCGTGCGTGTGTGCGTGCGTGTGTGCGTGTATGTGTGTGGGTGGATCCAAACGTCCCATCTGGGGAGCCGGCCGGCCGGCCGCCATCACAGATAGAACTCAACGGTTTATGATAATTATTTTCCTCGCTGCTTTTCTCTTCACGCAGGGATGAAAGGAGAGGGGAAAGAGACCAGGCCTCCTAAAGAGACAGCAGTGTTATTGTTGACTGTTAAAGGAAACCTGCCGAGAGATGAAGAGGAAAATAATCTCTGCTTAATTAGGGCCTTAAAATGTTCCTTATCTTGTTTTTTATTATGATTCACCATGGAGAATTATCACACTTCAGACAAGCTGTGCTCCGACTGTTTTCACGTCAGTGTTTAGCATCTGCTGTGAACAGACTCTGACATTATGCAACAATATGCAGCCATGAAGGTACATTTTGATTGTTGATTTGTTGTGTTCGGTACACTTAGTTGTGCATCCAAAAAATAATACAATTAAACTCATTCATGTTACATATCTGTATCAAACATGTGAAGTACGCAAACAGCATTATTTATGTTGTCAGATTTAAATATCTTGCCAAGAAAGACAGTAATTAAAAAACAATGATTTTACAACTGCTAAGGAATTTGTTGGGCACAATGCTGATCGTTTTTAACCCTTTCACTGTTTTGAAGTAGGATAAATATTGTGGTTGCAGCTACAGGATTTAAAGAGTATTTAAAACACATAAACATAGGACATTTCCTTCTATCAAACAGGATTTGGAATGTTAATTCCTGGAGCTCATCATGATTTTGTGAATGGACGTTATTAAACCTTCTCTTTGGCATGTTGTCCTTTTCTACCAAAGACTAGTGAAGTGTGCAACGTTCCACTGATACATAATAAACAGCACAAGTTTATCTCTTTTTCCTCCTTGACACATCTCCAAATCACTGCAGAAAAATAACCACAGGGCCCATGTGCATCAATAAGAATATGATATTAAAAGCTTTGAGGTAAAGAAAGTCCTCGGGGAGGGGGAGGCGGGCAGTTTGTTGTTGGCGTTTCTATGATTCTCCCTCTGGGTCTGACAGCTCTGTGATCATCAGCCTTTTAAAATGCATTACAGACCACTTTCTAATCTATCACTGAAGGATGAACTCTCGCAGGGAGCATGTACCTCAGTTAGAGCTTTGATTTAAATGAATGCTGTCAAAATTATCGCGTTAACGGCGGTGATTACTTTTTTGAATTAATTGCGTTAAAATATTTAACGCATTTAACGCATGTGCAGAATGTCCGGGCCATACATCCCACCAGTGGCAGCGCCAGGGTATGGCTGGGGTAGGCTACACCCATACCAAGAAATGGCTTAGCCCCACCATGAAAAATGATATTAAAGTAAGCAAAATAAAGTCCGCCAACTCGCGCCGAGAATTGCACAGACAGCAGTTAGTAAGATTGATTTCAGTAGCCACTTGTCTGGAAATACCGAAGACCAGAAAAGGTTTTGAAAACTTTTGTCAATTGGTGATCGTCTTCTCAATAGAACATCTTTGATAATGTCTTCTGGCCAATCAGAATCAAGATAACGGCGTGGTGGTGTTGTTGCAGGAGGTCCCGACGGAGAATACTTTTGCTGTAGTACAGTGGTGTACATAACTGGTACGCAGGTTATGTGCGTAATCTGAAATGCGTACCGTCACTCGTGTCACAAAGCGCATTTGCGTACCGACGTACTTGTGAAGCTTTTCCAGAAGCCGGTTAGATCACCGGACGACAGAGTCGGTCTCCGTGTGCAGAAAGGGCTGCTGTTAACGTCGGTCTGTACAACGGAATTGTGCCAAAACTACGCAACCGGCTGCGGAGGGAGACTCCCCCCCTTCACTGGAGAACTGCGCTAAAACAGCTGATCACAACGTTCACACTCTGTGGTCAACAAGTACTCCACTAGCCCCCGTCCCCCGTCGACTTTCCTGAAGTACTCCCCCGTTGATAGAAATCAACACGTAATGAATTAAGACCCCACGGTTTGATGATTGATAGGTGTGTGGGCTGTCTTTCATTTTGACACACAGAACAATGTTGTAATAAACATAACAACTGTATGTTAAATGGATATATCCGCCTTCTTTCATTTATCTTTCCATTCCCACAACAATATACATAAAGAAATGGCATATTTCGGACATAGTTCGAATGGTGATTAATCATGATTAATTAATTTTAAGCTGTGATTAATCTGATAAAAAATGTTAATCGTTTGACAGCCCTAATTTAAATGTGTTTAGATTACAATCAGAACAAATGTGCACATGTAACGTTCAGGTGTAAATGCACATAAACGGCAACTACCTACTTCTGGAGGTAGTCAGGGATGCATTGTGACTGCATTGAACATTGAAAAAGGTAGGGTTGGGCAATATATTAATATTATACAAGTATCGTGTTATGAGACTAGTTATCATATTATTGCATTATTGTCATTCCCTGGTTTTAAAGGAGAGAGATATCATAGCCCTTATAATAACATTTCTGATATTTATTTATCAAAAAGGTTATGTGAAAGCAGCAATTATTAATTCTTCAACATTTTGTAAATACGATATTAAGGTATTTGGTTGGTTTTCAATCCACATACTACAACTATATAAGGGAAAATATGTCCGAGTGCAAGCAAGCAGTTCTTTTTTTATAACACCGGTCGCAATCTACCGTAAATATGAGCTGGGCAAAACATAAGCCTTTAGCATCTACATCCGGCTAAAATATACACAAAGCAATCACATTTACAATAGCCAGAAACAAAGGTAATCCATTGAGTGGTTTGTAACATCTAAACATTTACTAGCCATTTAGCCAGAGGATAAAAAAAGTTAATGACATAGTTTGTCTTCCGGAGAGCGCTGACAAGCTAAATAAGTAGTGTTCAAAAACATTGTTAAATATCTGCAAAAACATCAAATATAATTTACAGTATTTACCAAAATCTAGTGTAATTGTACTAAAAGTACTCTTTCATTTCTCTAACTCTTATTTCTTCTGTGCTTCTCTCCCTCCACTTCTCTGCAGCCCATTTCCACTTAAGCCCTTTTCCTTTATTCACCCATTTGCAGTGTCATATCTCTCGTCTAACACTCTCCCCAGCCCATTTCTCTTTTCCTATTAATCTTCTCTGCATTCTCTCCCTCTTTCAGGATTAGTAACGCCCCAAGGCCGCTGGGGTGTTTAGTTTCGGTGGGTTAAATTCCCAGACAGCAGATTTAAAATGGGAAGAGTGATGAGGAGGGTCAGAGGGGGACACGGGCCGGTGTTGTGGCCCTTATGTGGGAGAATGACGTTAACATGGCTGGGGTAAGAGAAACGACTCCTTGTGGGAATAGCCGTGCAAAAATATTTGTGCGATTGGTCTTGTTACGAGCCTTGGATGAAATCTCCTGCCATATGACACATCAGTGTTTCGTTCCCAGGGACAAGGAGAGCTCTAATCCGCCACTCAAACACGTCCTGAACTCAGCCAATGATCCAGTTATTACACACGAGGATATTATTTGTACGCTGAGAGCAGCTGTCTGCAAGAGACTCAAATCGCTGCAAAGCAGAAAAAGCTCAGAGAGATATGAGAGTCTAGACAGAAGCAAACAGAAAAGAGTGTGTACAAAAAGTCACAGAGAAATTCCAAAACACACAAACACCTACCCACACACAAGGAGCAAATGCTCAACTGTATTCTGCACTGACTAGAAAAATGTCTCTTCTTTTGACACACTATGTTATGCATAGAGGTCCTGAAATCATGAAGCAATCCAACCAGAAGTGTTTTCATTTTGTATTTAAGGGGCCCTGTAATGCTCATTCTTAGGTTCATATTTGTATTCAGTGTCTCTACTGTGACATGTCTCCATGCTTTAATGTTCAAAAGGGTCTTTATTCGTCTCATACTGCCTGTGCTGCAGCACCTCTTTTCACCCTCTGTCTGAAACCAGAGCCCAGTCTGCTCTGATTGGACTCTTTTGTGATTTGTACACATTACATTTCATACATGAAATACACTCCCCAGAATTTACACAATCCTACACACAGTCTCTGATGTAGGTGGTGGGTTACTGTTGACATGTAATGGAGTCTCCTAAAGGGATTAAGGGGACTGTGAAATGTGCTGAACGCTTGGTAAGACGGACCCCGAGGGCCAACATGAGCAATAGGATTAAGTCACCCGTTGAGTGTGTGTGTGTGTGTGTGTGTGTGTGTGTGTGTGTGTGTATGTGCGTGTGGTTACTGTACGTCATGTCCTTACTCATGCCACTTCACCATCAGCTGCACCATTTGCTCATATTGATTGTTCTTAACAGGCAGGATGATAAGCTGCCATGGAGACTGCCAGCAAATTAACTCAATGTGTAACACACACACACACACACACACACACACACACACACACACACACACACACACACACACACACACACACACACACACACACACACACACACACACACACACACACACACACACACACACACACACACACACACACACACACACACACACACACACACACACACACACACACACACACACACACACACACACACACACACACACACACACACACACACACACACACACACACACACACACACACACACACACACACACCCCTTAGCGTCTGAGTAGATGTGAGTCGTTGTTCTGCTGAAGTGCTTTTACTGCATTAGTCCTCTACCCTCTTTTCCCCTGAGGACCGCTGGAAATAGAACAAAGCTGAATCTTTTCCCATACAAGGAAAAATTAAGTAACTTTTGAATATGGGACATCCGTAGAGGTAAAAAGCAGCTCGTCTAAAACAGAGGAAATGGTGTTAAATTGAAGTTTAATATCAGTGTCCATTTCTTCGAGAGGAAGTCCAGCAACCGATAAGTAGCACTTCTTATATGAAGCGTCTGAATCTGCGTTAAGCGTTATTCACACAGAAAATCCTTTGCTTCATTTTCTACTTCATATCATCCTAGTGTTTCCCTCATTACCTTAATTCTGTATCCCCTCTTTTTCTTGTATTAAATGCATGGTCCATTTCCCCACATCTTCCTGCTTGTCATCTCCATTAGAGGAATCTCTCACTCTTCTTCTGTCCTCTTCCCTTTCTGTGTCTCCTCCACACCTCTCTGAATTAATCTCATTTGGACTGTCTTCTAACCTTGTCATCTTTCTAACTCTGCTCCTAATATGACTTTGGCAATGTGTCTGAATCACCCCATTACATTTTAAAAAGAAGATGGATACTGTGTAATGTCCCCTGGGTTTGTATGGGCACTGTAAGCCAAGTGTTTGCAGATAGGATTCATAAAGCTGTGATGAAATTAAAATGTCTCGCCCGTTTCTTACACCATCTCGGTTTCCCTTCGCGCTCTCTGTGTGTGTGTGTGTGAGTGCGTGTGTGTTTGCCTTCTGTCACAGCAGCAGACGAGCATGTCATCACAGCAATACCGGCGAAGGGGAAAAGGACTCCCAGGGGATGACGACTGTTTTTTTAGAAACAACTGGGGTGTCCTCGATATTCGCTGCTCCATTCCTGACAATAAGGTGAAAACATTAAGCTTTGCACACGCTGCAGTCTGGTATACTAAAAGTCGAGGCAAATCGTATTCATGCTGTCAACGGTGGGACACATCACTACAGATTTGTTAATTGTTCACATCTTCTCTGCAACAGCAAGCAGAGCCAGTGAGGTTTTACCCAGAAAACTCTCATTATACTAAAAGGAGGATGTCCTAAAAAAGCTGCAGGCGATCGAGAGCAAGTCCTGCTTCCCCCGAGTGATAACACACACCTTTTTCTATTTTTGTGCTACAGCTTCTCCCACCCTCTATGTTACAAAATAGCGAAGAGAGCCTATTTACCAATTTTGTCGACATTTAAACATACTTCACTTACAAACAGTGAATACCTTTTGCTTTCCTTACGGCCCGTCTACACTACAGGCATGAAAAAATCTTGAAGCTGGGCGTGTCTGAAGCTTGGCGATTTTTTGCGAGCAACCAATCACATGAATCTCCCGCCCCCAACATACAAAGCAATAGCAATATTAAAACGAAGTAAACTGGATATAAACTCTCCAAACAGGCGAAAACCTATCAGTTTCACCCACTGTCTCTGCCACCTCCCTCCATGCCTGGTTCCTCCGGTTTGTATCCCGGTAAATAGTTCCGGTCGTAAAGAACCGGGTGATTTGCTACCGTAATATCTCGTTTGGAATATGAGGAAATGAACTGCCGTCTGGCTCTCCCAGCTTGCACGCGGTTTGATTTGCTGCGCTTGCACTGGCGGGATTTGCATAAACGGAATTTGATTGGCTGATGCCAAGCATCGAGCCTCAAAAGTTGAACATTGTTCAACTTTTGATGCCGATAGATGCTCGTGATGCTTGCAAAGCCATGCCATGCTCCCCACAATGCAGTTCGGCGAAGATTAAAAATCTTCTACGTCACCCCATTCAAGTGAATGGGCGAAGCGTTGAAAGCATTTTTTGATGCCTGTAGTGTAGACGTACCGTTAGAGCTGCAGGATTTGTAATAAAACCCTAATTGAAACTATTTTGAGGGATATTGCAATTTTGAAATGATTTGCAATATTAATGGGAATGACCATTTTTGAAACAGTTTTCGCATTATCATTGAAAATTGTAAATAAATGATCATGGTGAAATGGTTTAAAGATGATCTGTACCATTCAAGGATTTTTTAATAAGGTCTGTAGAAGGGCTGTACCCGAATATCCGAATATTCGTTCGTTGGAGTACTATTCGGGTTTCAATTTCGTTATTCGGATATTCGTTTTTTTGTTGTTGAATTTATCGAAATCTCCAATATCAACGTAAGAGCTTGTGCCTCTTCATGGGGCGCTAACACTTAACCATAAAAATTATACGGTAGTTTACTTTCTCTGTCTTCATATGTAGATATGACTTTTCTCCGTTAATCTCTGTCACGTTGTTTCCATAGCAACAACAACTTCCTGTCAACAGCGCTAAGTCTCCTTCAAAATAAAAGCATGTCCATAAAAAATAGGAAGCCAAGCCAAATTACACTTAAGACATCATACAACTGCAACGAAAGTAACAAACACAATGCAATATCCTTTTCAATTTCAAAGAACACAAATTGGGTTGTATACACTAGCGAATAACTATAACACAACAATACTGTAGAATAACAAAATGAATGTCGTGAATAAACCGAAATGCACGCGTTGAAGCATATCCGAATATTCGCTGCTGATAACTACCGAATATCCGGAGACCGAAAAATGGTATTCGGGACAGCCCTAGTCTGTGTAGAAGACCGGACTCACTCACGCAAAACTTCTTTCAGATATTTAGCCTTTACCAAAATTGTACTTACTGCGATCTGGATATTGTCCCAGTCTATACTGTGGTTTCAATTCAACTTACTCACAAGTACCGTAAGTGCCTGATCCAAAGTGGAAATCCTTAAGTTGCTTCCAAGACCTGGTGATCATTTCATAATTATTCTGCATCTCGTTGCCTTCCCCAGAGAAAGTCTTGGCGCATTTCTCATCGTACAAGTTTGGACTTTCTCAAAAAGAACGTGTCTGTTGCATCTCTAAAGACGGGCCTAAATCCCAGTGATAGCGATGGCAGCCAATCCTCTCTCTTCCCTTTTATCCCACGTGTGTCTCCCTGCGTCCTGCTGGGCATTCAGAGGCGCTGCGATGCCCTGAATGTGTTTGACGGGTTCAGTGTTTAACAAAAGATGAGAGGGAATCAAATGCTCCTTGGCGAGATCAAACAGACCAACAGTGTAAACAGTGCAGTCTGCAGTCATATTATCAGTCCCTGGACAACAGCTCAGCTCTCCATCACAGCGCAGACGGTGAGAGGGAAAGATAGAGAGTGTGGGGAAGGGAAAGAGATAGCGTCAGGATGAATAAGACTGGCAATAAACAGAAAATTGCAACAAGAGACAAATACTGCATGTCTGTGTAAAGAAGTTTCAATTATTATTTTCTATCTCCAACACCTTTTGTCTTCTTTTATGTGTCTCTGGTTTTTTGACTTTATTGTCCCGTTATTTCTCCTCCTATTTCCTCTAGAAAGTTCCCCTGTAATTACGTCTAGTTATCCTTACCCTTCACCATTATTATCTCTGTCCGCTGTCTTTCTAACACCCTCTTCATTTGCTGTTCCCTTTCTGTCATTCTCCTTTCCCTTATCTCCTCCAGTCCCTCCCTGTGTCTGCCTCAGTGTGGCTGGGCTGTAGCGTTTGTGCCTGTGGAGTCTGCAGCGCCTCTTTTAGATGCTGTCATCTCATTATCCTACATTACAGCGCTCAGCTTGCTCCCCTGACCTTCTCCCGTCTCTGAGCAATCTGCTGTTCCTCGCTTAAAATCATCCCCGTGGTTTCAGTCGCTGTCTTTTTTTCCTTCTGCTGAAGGAACGAGGAGAAAAACTCTTGCACCGCTTTTTTTTTCTCCTCACATGCATAATGTATGTAACCATGAAAAGAAAACTTTAAACAAGGAGTGTGCAAACGTTGGGCCACAGGGGGGAAGAGGTATGAATCCAAGGCACACTAAATGTTGTAATTTAACATTACAAATAAGCCCTGATAGGAACAGTGAAGCTGCTCTCTCTGTAGAGGAGTTTCTTACAGGTCAGCTGTAAGACATTTAGTGAATAATTCAAATACACAATGTTCAATGCTGCTTCAGTGTCATAAGAAAAACATATGCATGTATTTGTTTTTAAGAAAGGACAATGCATATTTATCATGAGCACTTGAGTTGTCAAGGGAGAGTGTGAGAGAAACTCCGGCTGGAGGTAATTTTGAGATTTAAGCCTTTGCAGACCCTTTTTAAATGCTCCAAAAACATAACACACAACAAGGAAGGGAAAACCCTAAAAAGCATGATGGCCCCTTTAAGAGACAACACACAAGAGCAAAGGGACAGACAGAAACACATGAACAAAACCACAGAAGGCAAGCAAAGGCAACAAAAACATGAGCACAATTGAAGCATGATTGCAGCACATAAAAAGCCAACCCAGTCTCACGGCATGTCGTGGGATAGTCACGAAATTGATTCGTGTTCACCAACGCGATTTTTGCATTTCTTTCGTGTCACACAGAACGATTTGAAAAGCAATGTATTTCTATTGGTAGTATGTTGCGTGCCTGCACCACGTCTTTTTTTCCAGTCAAGTCTTGGAATACCGGAAGCTGTGGTTCATAAAAACATGTTCTTACTCTATATCTTACTAACCCTAACCCTATCCTTTTATTTTAAATTGTTGAATGTCGGAGTTCTTCTGCCGTCCGCGAGGGAAAGAAGGGGCTCAGAGCCTCAGAATACTGAAATCTATATTTTTTGTCATCTTTTTTTCCTTCTAATTTGTTATTATTTGGTGCAGGCAAGAAACGTACTACCAATAGAAATACATTGCTTCTAAAATCGTTCTGTGTCAGAATACGGAAATCTGTATTTTTTTTAAATCTGTTTTTCCTTCTAATTTGTTATTGCTTTTGAAATCGTTCTGTGTGACACGGAAACCATGGCGAAATCATGTTGGTGAACACGAATCAATAGATTAATTTCGTGACTGTGTGGAAAAAGCACAAATGCCTCATTAAAAGCCCTTATATACAAACCCATTAGCGTGTGACAAAAGCACATACCTAAGCACAGATGAAAGCTAATAGGCATAGATCATCTGAAACATAATGATGTAAGCCCTACTCCAGTTTATGACAGCGTGTTGATGATTTCCTTACATATGCAAGCCAAATGAACTGAGCATCCTTTTGCTGTACTGCCTCATCTGGGAAAATATGGACTTTCTTTGGCAAAGAAAGTGCTTATATGTGCAAGCTAAAGCTATGATAGCAAAAATGTCAAATATAACAACTCACAGGTATGTTGTAATGTGGTCAAACTCAAAGGTTTGTTTGTGCTAAGCTAGGCTAAACATGTTCATTACGGACTTCCTTTATGTATCATCTTTTTACACGACTGTATTAAAGACAGTAAGGAAGCACATTTCCTAAAATACTGCAGAGGTAGTTTCCTAGTCGCAGGTCTCAGAGGGAGACTCGTACCAGTGTTTCTCCCACAGCAGAGTGACATATCTGCAGTATATATACACACACTATAATAATCTACCTAATTGACACTGTTGGTCAGCATACCTGGCGAATAAAGGACACTCTGCTCCAGCATACATTCCCCTGAGCTTCACCGTCACATTTGTTGTGACAACCATTGAATAATGTGTTTCTGGCTGAGAGGGAAACACAGACCAAACGTGGATATACTGTGAATGAAGCTGCTACGTTTCTGTAAGTACAAAGGTGAAGGTGAACACAGTAATGAGCTGCAGGTACTGGCAGAACAAACTCAGAAAGAAAGAAAAGCACACACACTTAAATAGCTACCCGGAGAGAATGCAGACAAAACATTTGTACTTGATCAAAATGGTTTTTTGTCTTACTAGCTGCCAGTAAAATAAGCTGATGACTTGGATGCATCTGGCACCTTATCCTCGAGCTCTACTTCATGCTGCTTTAAAAGTAAATAGAGCTGGCTCAAATAAATACTGTTTTTAAAGCACATTGAATTTGTGCTGAAATATAGTTTATAGATAATAACAGCCCATAATATCACTGTTTTTGGATTTAAATGGATAATTGTTTTCCACCATGTGAGTGTTATCGTTAGAAGAAACCCTAGTCCACTATGACACAGCTGTTTGAAATACACTTATTTGCACTGGTGGAAGAAGGACTCCAATGTTTTACTTACAGTAATTCATGTTTGTAAAGCACTTACTAGCAACTAGGGATGGGAACGATTAATCGAATATTCAAAATTATTCAGGTATTCGAATATGAGTTATGAATATATATATATATATTTTTTTTTTTGAGGGGTGCCTAAGTTGATTACATATTATCAAATGGAATAATTCAATGTATAAGACAGTGCCATAGCTAAGTGTGTTAGGTCCAAAGGTGTGTTTTGCTCCGCTCACCGGTCCCTCACAGCTGCAGGTAGAGCTGCAGGTGCTGATCTCTCTCTCTCTCTCTTGCGTCCGGTTATACTTCACTCGCGTTTATGTCCAAATCCATCAGATCTAGTTCTAGCTAATGATATGGCTGCTGCCCCTCCCTACACGCAGATCACGCAGACTCAAACCTCACCTTATGCCCAAATTCCAGCTGAGAGGGTCTTCTCTACATCTGGCCTGATTGTGAATCGCCTCAACACCCGCCTCTCCCCTGAGTAGACATGCTCATATTCTTAAAGAAGAATGAGTATTGAATAGCTGCATTCTGTGCATAGGCCCTGTTACAGGTTGTTGATCTCTGTTGTAATAGGGTTACGTTACCCTAACCCGTTATGTTGTTCGTGTATGATCCCTCTTTCATTTCAAAACCAAGTTATGTTCCAAGCATGAAAGCTGTAGGCCTATAGCTGTGAACTGTTCAAACTGTGATCACCAGTTCAATACATTTGACTAATTCGACTTGGTTTCTATACTTATTTGAACATTTTCTTTTTTTAATTTTTTTATAAATAGGATATGTACATTTCGGTCAATCGGTTAACCGTTTTTTGGGGGGTCGAATATTCGAATATACATTTGCTTTCAAATTCCCATCCCCACTAGCAACCCTAAACAAGAGTGGGATTATTGCCCCAAAAACATGAGGACGTTTTCTGTCTTTCATGAACTTCAACTCTCTTAATTTAAAGTAACATTATCCAGAGAGACCTTCAAAAGGGGAAACATTTAAAACATGTTTTGCACTTTACAGTTTGACATTAACACAGGGAAAGAGGACTGGGAGTGACACTCACAATCATTTCCACAAACTATTAAGGTTTGTCATAAACATGCAGCAGTATTGGTCTACCAAATGACCAATGAGATCTAATTCAACGCTTGTATAATGCATCGCCACATCACATCATTTCCTGATTAGCAAAATCATACATCACCCTAAATGGCCAGTTGTGTGTGTTAGTGGAGAACGTGAAGAGAAGGAACATCGATATAGCTCTTAAGGAAACATGGGGATCAGATGTGAGATGAGAGGAGAGGCTCCAAACAAGAGTAGCAAGTGAGGATAAGAGCCATTACTGTTTCAAAGATTCAAGGAGGTAAAGAAGTAAAGGATGGGAGAGAAGAAAAAGAAAAGTGGGACAAGTGGAGAGGGAGTGCAAGGGAAACAGATGAAAGCAGGAGGTAAGGGGAAAGGTTTTAGAAAGTAGGATGGAAACGTAACGCAGACACTGGGAGAGAACAGGAGAAACAACATGTGCTGAAGACAACTGAGGAAAGCAGTTGGGGGAAAACGAAAGGGTTAGGCCCGTCACGCAATGAAGGGATGTTTCTGAAAGATCTGAGAGCTGTGGTGCGTTAACCTGGCAGTTCTATGATTATAGCAGTCGCGCTTAATTATCAGCAGTAGTTTTGTTCAAGGTAATAGAAGAAGTTACACAATATAAAGTAGGCCAGCCTTTTCTGTTCTTCTACTCAGTCCCAGTTATCTTAACGCCAGTTTCATTCTGGTTTTGTGTTTCCAATCTTCAGTCTTAACCTCTGTCCCTCTTCTCTTTGTACTTCCTTCTCTTGATGTCTGTCTCATCTTTAAACCCTTTTTCCTTTAAACCCTTTTAAGCCACCAATGTCTTAATTATATATATATATATATATATATATATATATATATATTATAGTATATAGACTCTTATTGCACAATTTTACTATTTTTCTTTTTGTATTTACTTGCATTTACTGTTTTTCTGTTGTATTGTGTTGCACTGTTGGTGGAGCCTGTGATCTAAGATTTTCATCGTCATGACTACACTGTAGCTATGCTAGGTTGGTATGACTAATAAAAGCCTTGAACCTTGAATTCAGCTCAGCTCCTTCTCTTGTTTTTCATGCTTCCTCCCCTCTCCTTCTCACTCGTCCCCTTCCTCACTTCAAAACATAGCTCCATCCCTAACACCAATGTATTTCTTAATGCAGTTAAACCCAAATGTCCCCTTGGCGCTGCCCAGTATCACAATGTATTCTGCTGCTGGTTGACTGGAGCAGCTGGGGGGGTTAAGTGCCTTGCTCAAGGACACGTCCAACGACAGCGAAGAATGAGCCTCACTCGCTTTCTGTCCACTCGGCCATTCATCATCCTCCTTCTCTCCTCCCATCTCTTTATCTGTGAGCATCACCTTCACACACCCTCCGTTCCTCCACCCTCCCTCCATCACTGTCTCTCCTCTCAGCCCTCCCATGCTCCATCACCCTCCTTCCCCACCACCCACTGCTTCTATTATCCCTCGACTGAGCGCTGATGAATGACTGAGTTTGATTTTTTTGGGGGGGAAAGAGGAGGAGGAGGATGTATCGAGCGAGGGAATTGGAGGGCAAGAGTGGGGAATAATAAGCAACTTTAAGTTTTGCTTGAAGCTTATGTTGTTATTCAGTGATTTCAAATCTCTGTTAGTCACTTTCAAAACGCAAAACCACGCCCTTTGGATCACTCAGTGCGCCCGGGAAAGGTTGAAGTGTTATTTGTAGGAGTAAAACTTGTAGGCGATAAGATCAGCTTCACTGTTTTTTATTGCTTTTACCACCGGAAATATATATACTAAGTTATCTGCTTTGGTATTAAATTGTTATTGCTTCTTTTATAAAAAACATCAACAAGAAAAGCTATTCTAATCATCAAGGAGACTGTCAACTTCAAATAGATGATGCATCTTCAGTTAGTGCTCATTTCTGAGGAAACACCTGAATAGCTATGCAACTGTCAAAAATAGATCCAGAGCATCTTTTGAAGTCGAGAATGAAATAATGACTGAAAAAAACACGACTGACGAGAAAAATACCTGATATTTTCTAGTCTGTTGCACTAGTGTGAAATATTACATTAATCATTCAAGTAATGATTAATGAGTACAACCCAGATACAAACAGACATCTCAACCTCAACATCCAGTTTTTAAGCAAGTACACCAGCAACAAAGTAGCAGTCCGCAATATAAAATGATAATTTAAAGATATTTTCCTTTGGATGTTTTCTTATATAAACACCAACAACTGCTACTGGTATTTGTTGAATTCACTCCCCTGCTAAGTTACTGTCGGTCCAGCTGTTAGCAACCAGAACTGAGACACTAAGGGTTAAGCAAATGGACTAAGCTTCAGAGTCACTACCAATAATCATTTAATGTGTATATAATAGAGATGTCCCGATCCGATCACGTGATCGGGGATCGGAGCCGTTCACGTGATTTTCAAAAGATCGGAATCGGGAGAAAAAAATCGGGGATCGGAATCTTTTTTTTTTTTTAAATACTTTTTTTATTCAATGTTACAAAACAAAAATGACCATGTTCAAGTCTTAAAGTCATCCTGAGGCCTTAGTTTTGGTTTCAAATTACACAACATCATGTATGTGTTGCTTCTTTGGGGCTTGTTTTCATAGACCTGGTTGCTTATTTCTCTCAAATCTGGCAACAGAGTGGGCAGGGCGCAGTGTCTAATTGTAGCAGTAAGCTAACGAGTACTGACAAGCTTGATTTTGTTTTTGATCCAATGCTGCACAACTGAACTGATCCAATGCTGCTGTGAAGCTATATCCATGTTTAAATAAAAAAATAACCTTAAGGGACAACTTGAATGCTTTTTTTTCTCTTAATGCATTGCATAAAGATCGGATCGGGAAAAATCGGTATCGGCAAATTGTCAAAATCAAATGATCGGAATCGGACCGGGAGCAAAAAAAGGTGATCGGGACATCCCTAGTATATAAAGCAGTATTTTAAGTAAAATGACTAGTGCATTTTCTCTGTTGATGCAAAAAGACACATTCAATTATAACAGAGAGCACAGTGGATGTGGGCGTTGTACTGAACACATATTTGATTATTTAGCTCTCATTACAGAGGAAGCACTGCATGGCTGGGCATGAAAGCTGCAGAGGATAGGATTGACAGTCAAACAAAGCAGAAAAAGAGATGCATTTAATTTCCATTTGCTCCTAACCAAGAGCCCAAATCTGCCTTCGCCTGAACAGAGGAGAGGACGGATGATAAGAGGAAGAAGAGGAAGAAGAGCCTCCTTGGTTCTTTTCTGTATCCCTTTTTCCATCCAGCTCCTGTTCAGGTTATAAAAACACACAGAAGAGAACTCACTTCCTGTCCAGAGAGGTAGTAGGCGGCCAGCAGTCCTCCTATGAAACGAATGTTGACCTCAAACACAGACACCTCGGCATTCTGGGAAAACAAGAGCGGAGAGAAGAAAACTCAACAAGAATGAAACACATTTTTTTCTTAGTTTGTTATTTATGTTTTTATAAACTGTGTTGGGATCTTCAATGGGAAGTTTTATTTTTGCTCCATTTCTTACTAGTGTGTGTATCAAGTGGTTTCCACAACCATTACAAATAATCTGAGACTTAAAAGACAGGTTACTCAACAGTAATAAGAAGAATCAAACGTAATTGCACTGCTTTACAGCCTTATTAATAACAACACACATTGTTCCCGCAACACATCATTAAATATTATACGGGAAATGTAATTAAGAAACCTATGACCTTCTGTCCTCTTTAGTTTTAATTGTCAGCGATTCAGGGAAGTAAAAAGGGTTTGCCTTTTATATCAGACGTGCCTACAATTCAGGAAACCTCTGTAAGCACAGAAACAATATATTTATGCAACGTTATAACATAGATTTTCAAGGAGAATATCAGAGGTGTTATTACACTGACTACTAACATTTAGCGTTGATATCAAAAACGATTTTCTTTGTGTCGTTTTTTTATCCAGAATTCAATGCTGATTCACACTTAAAGGTCCCGTATTATACTGTTTTTCATCAATATATTATAGGTCTCAGATGTAGACAAACCATGTCTCTGAAGTGTTTGGCTCCAAACACCAAACAGATCATTGCAGCATTACCCATAATCCCCTCTGTTTCAGCCTTGTTTCAAACGTGCTGATTCTCTGTCTGTTACTTTAGATGAAAATAAGGAGCCCCTCCCCACGCCCCTCTGAGAGATATTTGGTTACAAAGAACACAATGGTGCTCTAGGAGGAGATACAGGTGATAAGGGGGGGGGGTTACCTTGGTTGGTGATTGGCTAATGGTTACACAAGCCAAAACATCGTTATGACATCATAAAGTGGACACAATCTGATCAGCTCATTTTCAGACAGGTTGTTATATAAATGGATCAGGAGAAAAAGAGAGAGAATCTTTGTTCCTGAAACTTTCAGAGTCTCTTTCCACAGAGGGAACACATGCTGATGTAGAGACATGAACAAGTGGATTTTGCATAATAGGTCCCCTTTAAGTCACATGTTCCATCACTGC
Source organism: Notothenia rossii (assembly GCF_949606895.1). NCBI lineage: Eukaryota > Metazoa > Chordata > Actinopteri > Perciformes > Nototheniidae > Notothenia > Notothenia rossii. The sequence goes on from NC_136904.1 coordinate 87,840,925, forward strand.
GGAGCTAAGTAGGAGGTTCATGTGGAAAGCATTGAATCTCCAATTGAAATGAATGAAACCAAGTGAAACAATCATTGAGTCAACAGTTCTTTAACCTGCCTACAGTATGAATGTGTACTGGCACCTATTGAACGAGAGCCTTAAGAGTTTCCTTTAAAGCTTCGAAGCACTTTAAACTAAAGCCAGACATTTCAAGCAATTGAATCACGGGTGGATAAACACACACACTAGGTCTATGCATATTTCTTCCACTAATTAGGCCTGCAGTTGTCACCCTGGCTGTTACTCTGCAGCTTGGGGTGGACGGGGAGAAAGTATGCTGCTGCTCACCCTAGTTTTCTTGTTTACAAAAAGCACAGCCTAATTGGGACTCCTCTCAGCAGTCTGCGTGCTCAGGTCAGCATGCCTCCCTTTACTTTCCTTAAAAACACTAACAATTACTGCTTTAAGTGTTTTGGGCCACATCATAACTATTCTCTATAGTCAATACCCAGGTAATGCCGTAAGACTACACACATGCACACCTTGCAGACCATTACAATGTGACCATGCTCATATATTTTCACATGAGAAGTGAAAACACACAAGAGATGAGGAATTAACCTGCACTTCCCTCTAAAGGGCAGCGACATTACTTCGGTTCACAGTAAATGCACTCCACAGGGGACACAGAGGGGGAGAGGTGGAAGAAGATTGTCTGAATGTCTAAAAATGGGACTTATATATATATATATAGCACTGTCTGCTGCTGTAGGCTTATTCCACAAATCCACATATCCAAATATTTATAAATCATTACCGTAAACTGCATTGTGAGTTAGTGGGGTCTCCATTCGATCGGGAGATTACGGGTCTGATCCCAGCCCCTGCAGTCAACATGTTGATGTATCTTTGGGCAAGATAATTAACCCCGAGTTGCTCCCGATTGCCAACAGTGTGTGAATGTTAAAGTCCTTGATCAAAAGTGGCACAATGCTCTGTATGAATGGATAAATAATAACTTGTGAAGACTAGATAAAGCGCTTTGTAAATACAGTCCATGTACCACTGTATCACGTGCATACTTGTCAACTCTCCCGATTTTCGCGGGAGACTCCCGATTTCATTGCCCTCTCTCGGTTTCCTCCCGGGGTCATATTTCTCCCGATTTCTGACAAAATCAGATTTACACACGACTGTTTCCACTCGTACTTTAATACAGCTACACCATTGTTTGGTTTCCATGGTAACACGTCTCTTTAGTAGCGCGCTCAACTCAAAGTCTGAGAGGGTGAGGCAGATATTCACAGAAAACAGAACAAGAATCGACAACTACTCTACTCTCTGCTCACTCCTTTCCTGTAAAATACAGGTCCAGCCCACACATATGCTCCATCAAGGACGGTGCTACAGGCCGCAAGGCAGTGCACTTACAACTACAATAAGCATGTTAATGTTAATCTAACAGCTCCGGTGATCCACTAGCACCCCCCCCCCCCCCAATTTTGCATTTTGAAATGCTCCCGATTTCTGAGTCTAAAGGTTGGCAAGTATGATCACGTGCACTATTTGTTATTGCACCATTTTCCTGGTTATTTTCTTCATGTTTTAAGTGTAATGTAATGTTGCACTGTTACCAGTAACTACGCTGAAGATATGTATGTATATGTATATTTTAAGAAGTATATTTGACACACTGTTCTGTGTATCTTATGTAACCAGCTGAGGTGTCTGCAGTCTTGAGTCAGGAGCAGGTGTCCACAGACAATATTCATAACATGTTTCGCTGCTCAACCGTAACAGCCTTCAGTCTCGGGTCAGCGGAGGTACTGCCCTCCACTCTTAATACATCCTATAGGCTCTTTCTGCCTTATGCCTTTCTGCCAGTGTCTAAAGCCGTCATAAATTGTCCTTTAGCACAGGAAACAGACAACCATCCTCCGTCAGGACTATCGTTTCCACTGTGGACCACAGCCTTATGTCTAAGCGTGGTGTGAAGTGCATCATGTGGAGCTTTCTTCCTACATCTTATCTCAGTGAGTTGTTTAGATTTTGGCCTCATAGCTAGGGCTGATCAATTAAATCGTATTTTAATCGCAATTACGATTTTGGCTTGCAACGATTACGAAAACAACGTAATCGAAATAAAACGATTATTATTATTATTATTTTATTAATGGTTTTTCAGTTGAATTATACTTAAAGTTCAGGTTCATCAACTGTTAAAAACATACGGTTCAAATGTCTTTTTTCAATAAATAGATGTTTTCAAAGTAAATGGATAATCGTTTTTAATAATCGTGATATCAATTATTGACCCAAATAATCGAGATTATGATTTTTGCCGAGCAGCCCTACTCATAGCTGTAACAAATCTGATTCCCTCCTGAAACAAAGGGGACTGCATCAAAGTGGTTTGTGTCAGCTAAAGGAAGACATCAAGAGCGAAGAGCCACGTTGACCTTGAGATGAGATGATTTTGCACACTGAATGTGTCATGAAACACTCCCCTCAGATCCCATGTGTGCCGTTGTGCTGACAGAGGGACGGACCCTGACTGTAAAAGAGATGAGGTGAAGAATGGCTCTCATCTCAGCAGCTCCACCCACGCTCTTCTCTTTTTGAGTACACCCCACTTTGTCTGAGACCCCTGAGAGGGTATCTCGACCGCTCTTGCTTCTGTAACGAGGTTTTCCCACTGGTTTAAATGATCTGTCTTTTGTTTGTATTTGCTATAAGATCAAAACCGGTATGCATTTACCTTATAAATATTTTAAATTCTTTCTTCTAATTGAAACACTGAAGCAAATTTGTATATATACCATTAATAAAGTCTCAAAGGTTCTCAATTATTAATCCAGTATGCATTTTTTACGCTTCATTATAGCAAACAAATAATCGTTTTAAGTAGATAATGTTACATTTATTACAGAAATATATTTATGTAGCAGCAATGGACAGCTTTACAGCAACATTTGTCATTTAAAACATAACCCCATTTATTCAACTATAAGTGTTTGCAAACATACATTCCTTTAAAACAGGGGTGTCAAACTCAATTTCATGGCGGGCCACATTAGGCCGGTTGTAACTTTAAGACTATATAAATATACATATAAATATAATATATATTAAATAATGTATTATATTACAGTTCTGGTAATAACTTCTTAAATAACTACGTCTGAAAGCAGAAGTCTAGGGCAAATAATTGAAAGCAAATAATCAACAATTACACCAATTGTACTGTATATTATATCCTTTGCAAGCTCTTTTGGGCCACATAAAATGACGTCAAGGGCCGAATTTGGCCCGCGCGCCTTGAGTTTGACACCCCTGCTTTAAAATAATCGAATTAATGTGAAAAGTGAAAGAGCATGAGGAGGCAAAAAGCAAAAGTAGACGGGCTGCTAGTCATGGAGAGGATGATGTGTTGAGCTGAGTGATGACGGGATGGAGATGTCGTAAAGCTCACGGCCAGCTTTGTAGGCAGCTTCCATCCATCTAACTCCTGTCTGTCAGTCACACTCGTTAGCCGTTTACAGCTGTAGCTTAGGAACCCAGAACCAATAAAAAAGCTCTAATTCAAAAACGCCAGCAGGGAATACCGATGGGAAAGCGATGAATAACATAATGTAGGTTGTGCGACGGTGCATGAGAGCGGACCAAGAATAGAAGTTTAGATTAAAATAAATGGTTTTGTTCTGAAAGTACGAAATAGGACAGCAGACTCCTTCTATTCTCTTATGTTCTATCACAAGATACCGTAGCTCTTAATGACATACTGTATTTGCTCCCCCCTGAGAATCCACTTTACAACCTTTTCTATTAATAATATCCACCATTAATATCCACCAGTTCAACAGAATCTGTCAAAACATCTTTAAACATTTACTTTGTATGCAGGACGTGCTATGGATACTTCCTGTTTTTTATTCCACTCCACTGTCACTACTGTTAAAGTACCTTTTGGTGTCAGACTGTCAGGAATAATGTGGTTAACATATGGTAAAGTGTGGCTTAGTCTTTCAAGTTCTAGTTATTGATTGTGCTGATCTATCAAATAAAGCCTATCCTCTTTCAACTCACTACGACATGTGTGTGTACAGTAGATAATGTACACTTAATTACTCAATAGAAAAGAGCAATTTTGATAACCAACCAAACATGTTGATTTTGTTTTGAAGGTCACCTATTATGCAAAATCCAGTTGTTCATGTCTCTTCTACATCAACATGTGTCCCCTCTGTGTAAAGAGATTCTGAAAGTTTCAGGAACAAAGACCCCCTCTCTATTTGTCCTGATCCATTTATGTTAAAAACCTGTCTGAAAATGAGCTGATCAGAATTTGGCCACTTTATGATGTCATAACGATGTTTTGGCTTGAGTAACCACTAGCCAATCACCAACCAAGGTAACCCACCAACCAAGGTAACCCCCTAACCCCCCCCCCCCCCCTTATCACCTGAATCTCCTCCTAGAGCACCATTGTGTTCTGTTGAACCAAATATCTCTCAGAGGGGCGTGGGGAGGGGCTCCTTATTTTCATCTAAAGTAACAGACAGAGAATCAGCACTTTGGAAACAGGGCTGAAACAGAGGGGATTATGGGTAATGCTACAATGATCTGTTTGGTGTTTGGAGCCAATCACTTCAGAGACATGTTTTGTATATATCTGAGACCTATAATATATTGATGAAAAACAGTATAATAGGGGACCTTTAAAGAATACATATAAAAAAACTCTGACCTCATTGGCTGTGGTAAAAATATCAGATGTACCTTGGTACCCTCACACCACACAATGTAACTCCACCTTCGTTCCAACATTAATGAGACGCCTATTTCTCCTAATTCCGACTGTATGTCACGTAACAGTGAGAAACTTAAATACAAATATTAGTAGCGCTCTCAGCACTCTTGAATCATCCTTTATATCACCTTCATTTAGACGGTCGTAGAGAATGCTTGCAGCTTCTACACGCACTTGAACCTGCTTTCTTATACCCAGCAAAGAAGTTAAGGTACATTATATTAAAAAACTCAACATACATCCATCTTTGACTCAGCTGTATAAGTCCCTTCCCTTTCATACAGTGCACCTGGGCTGTATTTCCACTGCAGAAAAATATATTGTTCGACAAGGGCAACAAACATACATCTACAGTATATATGACATCCACTATTTCCTTTATTTGCTTTCCTTCACAGTGTGTGGTTTGTTTCTGTTTGTCCAAATATGAAGTGTAACACAAGGTGAGGCTCAAATATGTGATGGCAGTCCTTGAAGTTTGAAGGGAATCAAAAGGAAAACATGTCATCCACACAGCCTGAGAAAAAGGTGACAAGATGGAGGAACACAGAGCTGAGGAAGTCAATGTCGAACGTCTTCCTCCTTCAGCAGAAAGAAAGCTAAGGGGGATGTTGGAAAGGTTAGGAGAGGGGCCGTTAAATCAAGACAAAAAGGCTTGTCAACGTCATGACAAATTACAGCAGTATGTTATTCGTGAGGCCGATTATTTTCCTCTTATGTCTGAAAGAACACAATGTCACGATGTCGTTGAACTAATACAAACAATTTGAATAAGGAACTAATTTCTCCTCTCTGATTAAATCTAATCAAGCTTGGCTGGAACGTACTTTTTAACAGCTAGCGCTAATTTATCTCTCCATCCTTGAAAATCAAATACTCAATTTAACCAGGGTTATTAATGCTGCAGTTAACAGGGTGCATTAATGTGGTGGATCTTTGAACCTCACGCCGACACATCTCTCATGTGAGGGCCGGCTGCAGTGCGGGGGGCCCAGCAGGACACTGGAGACTCAAACAATGACTCACTGCTTGGCTCGACCTGACATGGCAGCTATTTAATCATTCATTAGTGGTGTGCCTGCTGGATGTGGGGCTGGCAGGTGGGGGATGCAGGGATGGTGTTACACACACATTTGTTGAAAGCATGCGAGAGCCATAACATTATGATTTTATGTCAAAAAGTAGAAAACATGCACTTTATTGCATTCATGTAAGATGGAGGCAAGTGAAGTTATGTCAAGACCTTTCACACAAACTTAGATGAGCTTATACTTCCTTACTGTAGGAAAGGTTTCACACAATCGCTTTAATAAATGTCATAAATGTCACTGTGTATTTATTTACTCCAAATTAGCTTAAATAATAATTACAGTTGCTTACTACTCTGATCTTGGTTTCTATTGGTTGTAGTAACATTTGAGCTCTGAGTCTTTATCATTGATTAGAAGTCAAAGGGGTCTAGGAAGACAAGTGGCATTTACTTAGTTTGTGCACATACAATTTTATTTTGCAGTGCGGAATTAATACAGACATTATAGGTGCTTCCACTTGGTTTTAAATCCAATAAATGTGGTTCGGATGCAGTTATCTTGGTTAACTGAAGGCTAGTTCATAAACATGCCTGCTTGCTGATGTAATATGTCTTGTCTCATCAGTCTCTGTTGGAGTAATATGTTCCTAGATCTTGGCAATTGAGATGAGTACAATGTTAACTTCAAGTCAAAAATACAATTATAAGCAGAAGGAATCACCATTGAAAGGAAGTGGTGACAGTGTCAACCTCTCAGTATTTAGACATGCCAATTTTAAGATATACCAAAGACGGTCCTGGTTGTAAAATACAGGTTAATAATGTAAAAAGGGGCCCGAACATCCTCAGCAGCAGTTAAGGGCAGTGTCACGTTAGACAACTAACCGTCACACATGCATGCATAGGAGAGTGATTAAACGTGACTAAGAGTGATGTTTTTAATCTCCGGCATGTAAACCCAGGACGTAGCCTTATTCCTTCCTCAGAGCTCTGAGCGGAGAGGCTGGGTGTGGCTGCAGACTCTGGGTTGAACACATCTTTGATTTTCACAGGAGCCAAGCTTAATAACACTTCTGCTGCCAATTATCCACCGAGCCACTGCGGGGTCCAAAAGTATTGCTACCTTGGAGCCAGGGTATTACCGGTTCTGTTAAAAGGCCTGAGCGGAAAGGTTAAGTAATGCCATGGCCGTACAGCTGAGATCAGCCCCAGCTAGCTTTACATTTCATGAATGTTACAGTAGGGGGAGGCTAATTCCTGAATCATTTGCCTAAAGCATGCATTCAGGTATAAAGGCATTAAAGCAGGCTGTTAATGAAAACATAGCGACACACCTCCCTCCTCCTCTCGCTGGTTAACAAGGGCTTCAAGTCTCATCCTCTCCCCCCCCCCCCTAATCTCCTCTCTCCATCCCCCTCCTGTGTAACCAGAGATGGTCTCCTTTTCTCTCTTCTTTCTAAATCTGAGTAATAATCAATTCACTCAACACATTTGCAATTTTGCCTTATTTTCTCATATTCATGTCTTTGTTATTACATTTGTAAAAACAACCTTTCTCATGAAGCGCAACTCTCACCTTGTTTTTTTTGAGGCAAGTGTTTTTTTTACCGGGGCTGCTCCAGAAGGTTTTTCGATATCATTGCCGTAGAAAACACACTTTAATTTGAACACTTTTTTTTTTAAAGAACCAACATGTTCCCATCATCAGGTGAATTTGTTGAATTTATTTTCTATCTGATATATTACATTTTTTGGGGGGTTTGATATCTACATGACTCGTAAAGCGAATTACCGGCGCTTTCTCTTTCTCATTACAACTCATTTCAAATGTATCACACACACTTACACACACACCATGGATGTATTTTAAGATTCATCGTGACTTCCTAAAGTGCACACAAGTTTCAGGTTCATTATAAGGGAAGATTTTTCCTGTTAACGATCAAGTTAGGAAGTTTTATGCAGTGTAAAGAATAAGTTCAGTTTCGTCATTATCCTTGCGCTGCTTTTTTTAAATATATATATTGTTTACTGGTAATGGCCTTTTTACGAGCTACTAGCAAAGGATTTGGGGTAAAGTGTGGTGAAAAGAAGGGAGTCAGATGAGGTTGTACAGTACACTTGGGTGGTGCAATAAATGTGCTTAATTACCACTAAACCCTTAGCACTTAAACAAGACTACACTAAATTGTTTCTTAATTAAAAGCACAAATGTATTGGCCTCAATATGTACGTTAAATGCCAAAAGTACTCATTTTGCAGAATGATATATATTAAATAGTTGAATTATAATTATTGATGCATTAATATGTTTATCACTTTTTGCAGCGGTGAAGCAATTAAAAAATATCGTATATACAGCAAGGTAGCTGTGGAATTTACCAAGGGATCAAGAACGTCTTATCTTTAGATAGAGATTTGTGCAGTGGTGTGATTTAAACCATCTTGTGCTGAATGTGAAGAAGACTGAGAAGATGGTGCGGGACCCAAAGGCAGTGGGTCCACACACTATCCAATCGAAAACTGTTGGAACCTGTAAATGTTACTAGCTATGTCCTGTAAACTGTAAATATGCTGTATGATGTCCTTTTTGTTTTTCTGCTATGTTTATATGTATTCATGTGGAACCTACTTGCAGCAGGTCACCCTTGAAAAAGAGATCAATGATCTCAATGGGATTCACCTGCATAAATAAAGGTTTGAAATGAAATGAAGTGGGTGACTTGATATGTGTATGTCTCTTAATGTCCACTATGTTTGTAGTTTGTATATGTACATGTATGCGGAACTGCAGGATGGGGTCCAGAACAAATTTCCTTACGGGGACAATAAAGTATATCGTATCTTAAAGAGGCCTTATGATCTCGAAATTGTCTCCAGTTCAAATTATTCCAACTTTGACCCTTTCAAAGCTCAACCAATCAGATAACACTGTTTGTCGCGGCACAAGCTAGCAGAGGCGGTAACCACAGAAACGAAAGACACAACTGGTTGTTTTCACCTCAAATTCGCAGCAATCAAAGACAAGATCACGTATCATGTGAATGCAGCAACACGTCACATAAAAGACGGGGACATGGCACTTCTGAGTAACCCGTCCTCTTCTGATAATAACACTGTACTGTATAGCACGTCTGGCTAAGACAATAAGTGATAACATAATAATAATAATAATAATAATAATAATAATAATAATAATAATAATAATAATAATAGAGCAGTGTTCAAAGGTTCCCTCTCTTTCTCCTCATCATATCTTCCTTCCCCATCTTTTATTTCTTCACGGCTGATCTTTCTTCGTCCATCTCTTTCCTGGTCCATCCATCCAAACCTCCTCAGTCTGTAATGAGTCTCCACAGGTCTTCCTTCCTTGTCGATGTCTCCTTCACACTTCTCTTGCTGTCTCCTCTGTTCTCTATCCTCCATCCAATCTAAGCCTCACTCTTCTCCTCTTCCTCTTCATCCACCAATCCCTCCCTGTACCCCTCTTTCTGCTGCTCTAGCAGAGTGATCCCGGGGTTAATTAGCCCTCCAAGTGTCACAATGTGAGATCCCCTCTGCCTACCTGCTTGCTGCCCTGTGATTGCCTCAGTGGGGGGAATAAAAAGCTTGAGGAGTCAGGCGTTGGAGCAGGCAGAGAGTAAGAGGAATAGAGGAGGCGGTGCAAGGAGGAAGCATGGTCAGAATAATGAAAGGGGGAATAAAGGAGGGCTGCTCGATTATTAAAAATCCTAATCTCGATTATTTGGGTCAATAATTTTAATTGCGATTATTAAATGCGATTATTCATTGACTTTGAAAAAATCAATTTATTGGAGAAAAAAATGTGAACAGTATGTTTTTAACAGTTGATTAGCCTGAACAAAAAAAAAAAGAACAAAAAAAAATAATAATAACAAAATAATCGTTTTATTTCGATTACCGTAATTTTCGGACTATAAGCCGCGCCTTTTTCCCATTTTTCGACGCTGCGGCTTATATAACGGTGCGGCTAATCTATGGATTTTTACAGCTAACTAGGGGACCTCCTAAATCTATGGATTTTACAGGTTACAGTCCACCACCTTTAACTCTATGGGCTCTATGGCCGGTCCGTGCCCCCCACCTTTAAGCGGCGCGCTCCAGCAGGAAAAGCTGGAGGCCAGAAAAAAGTGAGACAGGTAGCGCGCAAAAGTAAAAGTGGAACCGAGAGTGGTACGAGAGACAGAACGAGAGCAAGACAGACAGACATTACGAGAGCGAGACAGTTTGTCCCCGTACCACTGGTTGAAAACCACTGCTGTAGATCACTGCCGGTACGTGCGCTGGGAGCGCACCGTTTAAGTTTGAAAGTTGAAAAGTTTGTGTGTCTGAAACGCTATGTGATACAGTACAGTTTACACAGTACATGTTCTGTAGCTACTATTGCACTAAATGGTAACGCTTGAATACGTTATGCAGATATGCAACTGGTTTGTTGAAAGGTTAATAAATGGGAGCTTCCTCAAACAGCCATCTCTTTCCCGACAATCCCCTCTGTGCACGAACCCTTACATATGGTAATTAAACATTAAAACACCTGCGGCTTATAGTCCAGTGCGGCTTATATATCTACACATCATTCAATGTAGCTGCTGCGGCTTATATTCAGGTGCGCCTTATAGTCCAAAAATTACGGTACGTTGTTTTCGTAATCGTTGCCAGCCATAATCGTAATCGCGATTAAAATACGATTAATTGAGCAGCCCTAGATGACAGACAAGTTGGAATAGGGGAGCTGATAGAAAAGGAAATACAAGATAAGAGTAAATAGGAGAGGAGGATAGTAAGAGGAAAGAAGAGGGAGTGAGAAATATGTCCGAAGGATGGATAAATGTGAGTAAACCGATTGGACGATAGAAAGAAAGAATACATGGCAGTGGAGAAAGAGACAGAAAATGAAAGATACAAATTGGTATGAATTTAGGGAATGATGGATGAGTAAATAAAGACAGCTCGTGAAAGGAAGAAAGAAACAGTGAAGGGCAAGAAATAAATGAAAACGACCAAGAACTAAGAAGGGAATAAATAAAGCAAGTATAAAGGAAAAACTATGAGCATAGACGGAGGGTTGGAAGATAAAAAGAAGCAACAGGCATTGCAGAGGATGGATAGAGGGACAGATACAAGTGTCCAATGCAATAAAAGAAGAGCGGGAGATTGAAGGCAATAAAGCGGTAATTTCCAGAGACTACAAAGAGGTTATAGATGAAAGACAGGGGATGTGGGAATCAGCAGGAAACACAGTTGAAACATAACAGGAGGGGAAAGAGGGGGTGGGGTTGATCGACAGAAAGAAGGGAGGAGGTAATGACACATGGGGAGTGATTTAGAGAAATATATGTGGAGATGAGAAAATCTGATGGATAAGAGGGATGGAAAAGAAAGGAGGTTGTTAACGGAGATTTAGAGGAGGGAGGGGAATGGAGAGAAATAAGGATGAAGGATGACAGGAATGAGGAGGCCGTGTTATTTCTGTTTTCCATTGATAACAACCCTCTTGATTGTCTTGAGCAACAGCAGGTGTTCTAACCGTGAGGAAATATGCATATCTTTTATTATTTCTAATATTTGGGCACTCACCACTCCGAAGTCCAGATTCTGTTCGATCCACTCCTGGCCGTCCTTGAACTCGTCGTGCAGACCCATGATGTAGAGGCTGTCCAACGCGTCCACAATGGTCGCCCCCAGCTGGGAATTGCCTGCACGAGACACACGATAAAACAAATTGATTAATTTATCCAGTCATGCACTAACTAATATTCTTTATACAAAACCTTGGTCCTCTGGGAATTAGGAGTAGGGAAACTAATCTCAAAACACAATGGGTCTAATCGTGAGGGGGAAAGTAAGATTAATAAATGACTCTGATGAATTTTAATGTATTCAATTAAAACTTTTCTGCATGCAAACACATGAAGGAACCGCAAACTCCATGGAAACAGATGAAAATGGTGCTCAGGCAATCACTGAGGGAATCCATTCATGTGGCAAAATCAGGTTGAGTCCGATGAGTCTGGACATCTCTGGAGAGATTGGAGAAAGTGTTATCGAAATGGAAATATGAACCAAGCGCAAAAATGTTGTAAAGTCTAAATATGTAAGAAAGATATCATTCTGGATTAAAGGTCCCACGTCATGCTTTTCCGGTTATTACCCCTCCCCTTTGTTATGAAGGTTTTTCTGCATGTAAACGGTCTGCAGGGTCACAAACCCTCAAAGTACACCCTGTAGCGAGTAAAACTCTAACACAGAAGATACCTGTCTATGCTGCCCCTGAACGCCTCGTTGGACATTTCTCTTTTTCATTTTTTGCTTCCGGGAACCAAGTGACGTAACGACGACCCCATGGACCAATTGGACCAATCCGCGGAGCCGTTACGTTAAGTTCCTCACACGCACACACTCAATCTTTTCTCAGCTGCAGCTCCGCCGATTGTGATATGTGAGCACACACACACAAACTCCCAGCCAGGCTGCGGGTGTGTGTGTGTGTGTGTGTGTGTTCGGGCTGGTGTCGGGCTGGGTTTCGCTGTCTCGCAGACGGCCACTGAGCTCATAGGGGGGGCGGCAGGAGCTCCAACAAGCCGTGTAGGACAGAGAGTGAATACACATACTATACAGAGATGCTGTATGAGAAACCAATGTGAGTTTGAAAAATTGCACAATATAAATATATTCTAGTCGACCTCAACAATGGGATTAT
>NC_136904.1:87853670-87953954 GCF_949606895.1 Notothenia rossii
AGAGAGCACAGATCAAACTATTAAGAGTGAATATCGGCCGATAATGACCGGCGGCCAATCGATCGGAGCATCCCTAATTATTACCAGACATTTTTGACCGGCAGGTTTTGAATTTACCGGTCTTTAATAAATTTTACCAGCTAAAAAACGGTAATTACCGGCTAACGGAAACCCTGATACCAACACAGCTCTCTGTCGATACGATGGAGAATTACCCCAGTTGCATTGTTGGCTAAATACAGGAACTGTTGTTTCTCTACTATTGATCAATCGCCCCATAAACCCCTTCAACTATATCAGCTATTATGTGCACCGAAGAAATAAAATGCAACTTATTGCCTCTTTTAAAAGGTTGCAATCGATCAAGTGTTGTGTTCTTATCACCGCTGCTTTCACTATTAATTCATCATTTTGAAATGATCACAGCTAACTCCCTGGCTCCAGTTTGAGGCTGTGATCTCCTGATAATACACAGTTGTTTATTTTGTGCTTTTAAAACAAATACAGGGTTTGAATGTATCGTCAGTATCGCATGTCCTTGTGGTAGGGATTTAAGAATTGTAATTACAAACGGGGAACACACAGGTCAGTCAGTCCTTGTCCTTTGGCCTGGCCAGTTTATTTTTAATCCATACTTTTTTCTACTTTCCTTTAGTTGGGTTGGTGCCCAAAAGCTCTTAATGGATGGCTCTGAATAAGGCTCCTGCTGAAGGGAATACCACTTAATCCCCAAATTACCATTATATATGAAGAGTCTTGCTAACAAAATCAATCATTAAATAAAGATGTTCTCTTGTTTTTACTGCAGCTGTCGTGACAATCAGGAATGTTACCTAAAATTATCATAACTAAATTATTTAAGATCAGTTTTGCAAGAACAGTACCAGTGTTGCGCTACACCAGCGAGCTAAAGGGACCTTTTCACATCATGCCCCCACTGTTGGAGTTCTTTGCACTTTTAGCACCGTTAGCTAGCTGATAGCTCGGCAAGCACCTCGTTATGCTACGTATTCGATTCAGAATTCATTTCAGTGCTCGAGGCAGGCAAACGGTATCGTTATTAAATATTAGGATTTATGCTAATCCTTTATTATATTGTCTTTATTCTACTTAGATGATTGTTGTTATACTTTTAAGCAAAATGTGGGTATCATTGCATCATAGACTGACAAAAAACCTTTGTGTTTTAATTCTTATATCATAAATAGTTGGATTAGAATTTGCGTTTTAACACAAACCCAGAAAAATAAGTGAATCTCTTCCTTGAATTGTAAAATAATTCAGCATGATTTTCCAACTCTCCTGCTGTTAGCTCTATTTGTTTGGCTTCAATGAGCATTTATAACACGTCAGTGGCCAAAGTCAGTGGCACTGCTCCAAATCCTTCTCAATTTCATATCACCAGCAGTGTGTCCTGCTAGAGTTCCTGAGCCTCCCCACTATCCCTCCTTATCTTTGAGTCCATTGAAAAGCAGAGTCTGGCTCCACGCAGGAGCAGCAGCGTTATTACCACTATAGACAGGGACCTCTAAATCACTCTAAAAATACTCTGCAGTCGGCCAGGCTGATAGCAGGACGCCCGGCATCCTGACCGATTGGCCCGACTGTCGGTGGAGCGGTGCCCCTTCTGCTGCGCGCAACACACACACACACACACACACACACACACACACACACACACACACACACACACACACACACACACACACACACACACACACACACACACACACACACACACACACACACACACACACACACACACACACCCCCCCCCCCCCCCCCCTCTCCCCTCCTTCTGTCACTTTCTTCACCCGCAGGTACGCTGCAGGCCGACCCAGCAACGGGACACCATTCAGGCAGACATAGTCGCAGCATGTCAAAGTTCTTAAGATGGAGAATCTTCCATCGATCTCGAGGTTTTGTGTAACAGCTCCTGAATGCATTTAGTCCTCTGTGTTCATGACGATAATACACCAGAGATGTGATGTTGACATTGTGCTAGAAAATATTGGAGGAAAAGTATTTTTACAGTAGTTTGAGACCCTTCTTATCTTTTATTGGTTCAACTCCATTAGTGTGCATTCTCGCGGGCAAAGCTATCACAATAAACAGAAACCTTTTCTCTTGTTATGGCTGAGATCTGAGACTGTGCACAATATAATCCACGGATGTAGCATTTCATCACTCACACTTTATAGGTTGATACATGTTTATTTTTGAATGCCTTCAACTGATTAAGCCTAAAACGCTACAGTACACAATACAAGGAAGAAGTGAAAGTATATCCGATAAAGTATTTAAGATAAGATGCAACTTAAAGGTAAAGAAAGCAAAGCATATTCATATCATCCTTAGTTCAGCTGCATTTACAAAACAGTTGTGTAGCCGAGTTCCTTTTTTGCATGCTATGTTATTTAGGCTATTGTTCGGCTTGTCACCTACAAATATTACATTTACAGTAGAGACATGTTTTTTTCTTTACTTAACTGCGAGAGCAAAGAAAATGAAAGACCTAAAGCATATTCAATTTAAATGTCAAGTAAAAGCTATCTTTGGGAATAACTGCAAATTGTAGTTCTTTCTATAAAAAAAAACTAAACTAATTCAATGTTGTGGTTTATCCTTCTATTAGTATTCAACCTCTCTAGCTGTTACAAATTACCCAGTGAACTTTGGTTCTCATTTATTTCTCAACCGCCCCAATGTTTGATTTCACCGAGAACTTCAAAGCAGGAGAGAAACTTAATTTGCAGTTTTATTGAGTTCCAGTCTCTGATGTCGGTTTTGTTTTCCCAACCTTGAGAAGTTCAGCTCGCTTTAATGTTTGGAAATAACCTTGTGATCACACCTCTGCTAATCGCCCCCTTTCTGCTCCATCTTTTCATCTGCCTCGCCTTGTATAGCTAACCATCTGTTTGTTCTCATGTGTCACTGTCTTGCTGTGTTTTGTATAATCTTTCTGCTATTCTCTACTCAAACCCTGGTGCACAAACACTCCTTTCACCCTTTTTGAAAGTGCATGTATTTGTTGCTCCCATTCTCCCAGACCTGTCTTCAGTTTTCATATCTGGTCTCTTATTGTTTCACCGTCCTTGTAAACACAACACTGTCTGTTGCCGTTGGTTTCCACCATCATCCATGCATCCGATTGCCTTCAGCCCGGCTTTCATACAACTGCATCCAATGAAGCTAAATTGGCACTCCCCAAAGGTGGAATTAGGGTTGCCAAGCATCGCTGCTTATCAGAGACTAATTGAATGAGGTTTATTTATTGTGGGAATTATCGCCACTGCCTCACACACACAGCCAAGCTCAGCTCAAATCTCATCCATTTACATACATACAAATTCACTCTGTTTTTTACTTTGATTGAACTCACGCCACACACACCTTCTTCCTCATCTCTCACACTCTCTGACTTCCTCTCTCCGTTTATCACAACCTAACACACGCTTTTTCCTCCCTTCCCCTCCTCCACCACCATCTCTCTCTCTCACTCTGTTCAGGTTTCATTAGACGACACAGCTCTCTGGTATAAATTCACACGAGGCAGGAAAACGTGATGTCATTATTCTCTCTTTGGTCTTGTAAACTGTCAGGTGTGTGAAATGGAGAGTTCATGTGTGTGTGTGAATCTGTCAGAGGAGGTGGTGATTAGTGCTGCGTACCGGTACGCCGAACCGATACTGGACTTGTGAAAAGTTTTGGTTCAAGTCCGGTTAAAACCGGAACGTCGGGAACCGGTACTTACGTATATTCTCCTTTTTGTTCTAAACCATCTAAAACCTTCCATAGATCGAGAAATTTGCGCTGAGAAAAGACGAAAAACATTGTTTTGGCTTCTGATATGGCGGCCATTACTGAACTCACGAAGTCTCGCAAAATATTGCAACTGCTCGCGAGATCTGTGTGACGTCAAGGGAAGCTGGCTTCGACATAGTGGACACTGACAGCGTGGGATGCTGGTTGCCATATTTGGTAGTGTTGCTAAGCTAACTCCTTTGTATGTATGGTGATATAGTGTCTGCCGAAAGAGCAACACTTCACCCAGACAATGTCAATATGCTGTTGTTCTTGAACAAGAACACATAGACTTGTACTCTTGCATATTGAGTCTTGTATGTACATCACTATGTATGTAGTTGTGTTGTGTAGTTAGTAACACATGTAGAGTTCTAGAAAAGACATGGTGTAGACACAAGTTGGAAGGGGGCACAATAAACCTGACGAGTTTGAATTTGATTATGAGTTTATTTTCAATTGATAATTAGCTCACAATAAGTTCACTTTAGTTACTCACACAACTTGACACAAGTCCGGACTTATAAGTCCGGACCTGAACCTGAACCTCTGGACTTGAGTCCGGACCTGAACCTGAATGTGAGTCCAGGTACACAGCACTAGTGGTGATGTATTTGTGTTTAGTCTATGCATGTTGTCATTTGTTGTTGTGCTTGAAGTAGACGTGTGTGCTTCGTCTTGCCTTGTGTGTGAGCGAGGAAGAGAGAAAGAGCTTTATCTCAGCAGGAAGAGATTCAGACGCCTGGCAGGAGGGAAACATTTCTCTTGCCAAAAATACTGATTTCCAGAACTCCATCTCTCGTATCCACTTTTCACCTCACTAGTAGCCTCGCTGGATTTCCATTCAAACTCCTCGCCCATCCCATCTGGTCGTTACTCTTGAGCTCTTTCCAATGCCCTCCACACAACCTCTTGCACCGGCCTCTCCAACATTTACTACTTGTCCTTCTGCCTACAGTCTGTAACAAGCAATACGACTATAACCTTAAAGATGAGCAGAGATTCTGCATTTAAAAAAAACCCACTGGATAATTTGAGAATACTTAATAGTCCAGAGGCAATTCACCGTTTTTAACAGACACTACAGGAAAGCCGTTTGAATGAAATAAGGTCCAGATTAAACAGGACATTGTATTTTGCAAAAGACACTGCTATTAATTTCTTTTGAGTATTATGACCGACAGAAATGAAATTGTATATACCTCTATTATATTGAAAATCATTAACACAAATGTATATCTCATAAGCTGAGCAAATCAAACTAAAACGATTAGACACGGCTAGATACCCCTAAAAGTAAGTACGGAAATACAATATTTAGTCATTTTATTTAATTAGATGCGGTTTCAGGCAGCCAACCTTGACATTTAGTTATGAAACGGTGTTCATTATCATCCTCTGAACTTCAGCCGCCTGGTTTCTCTGCCAACTCTTACTTTGTTAAACAGACTTGTTTTGGGTATGTGTAAGAAAACTTAATCAGGTGACAAGACCAGATATCATATATCAGTTGGGCTCCAACATCAACACACAACTTTTATCAGGAGAACCTTTTCACCGTTGTTGATGAAAGAGTACTAACACTTTGCTGTCACAGTCTGCTGCACAGTTTTCTATAAATGGTTTTGCAATCTTTCCCTCCTCTGTTGCTGCGGGTCCACCGTGGCATTTCAGACCATTTTATAATGAGCCCAGCAGCGATAAACAAAGCCAACCCCAGGCCAATTCAGACCCGTCTGGCTGGCAGAGGACAACTGGTTACCAACTTATTTGGCATCAGACCCAAACATCTGCCGTTTTCTTTTTTTTAGCTGGTCAGGCGAGCTTTTAGCCGAGCTCCCTGAGTAAACCCCAGCCTGAGTGCCTGTCTGCAGGCCCCGGGCCAAAGGGTCTCAATCCACACTGTATTACTAGTCCAGGGCTCTCGACTAAGTTTTTTCACCATCCACCCGGAACCGTCCCGAAATACAATCTAAGCCGTCTCGAAATGAATGTGGACCGTCACGAATTTAAAATATTAGTTTTTCTACATTATCATTAGTTAAAATCATTCAAAGTGACCTTTAACATAAATAAAACATCATACAAATCATTAGATGATAATTCCTCAACCTTTTTTATTTGAGTTAAATCAGTCAATCACATGAACAAAGGCCAAATATATTTAAACAAACAGACAAACGAGAAAATTACTCTAATATTGAATCAAATCAAGTCCCATCCAATTAACAAAAAGATCCACCACTCTGTCCTGAAGACAGAACCCAGAGTAACCACTAACCAGGATGACAGTCTGTAACACAGTCAGGAGACCTTTTAGCCGAGCTCCCTGAATAAACCCCAGCCTGAGTGCCAAAGGGTCTCAATCTAAACTGTATTACTAATCATTAGATGGCATTCACTTCTTTGTACAAAGCAAAGGAAGCATAGCATTTCAGCAAACTGCAACACGTGTAGCACGTGTTAAAGCTATGTTTAAGGGACTCTTCTTGGTTTTTTTAGGTTTTTTTATGGTTTTAGCATAGAAAGAAATCTAATTGAATTTCAGCACAACATGTGTTCGTAGGACTAAATGATATACAATATGTCCAACTGAATGCCAGCACTATAGGCCAAGCTGGGATTAGACTGCCTCACACAGCATGGATCCACAGGCTTTAAGGAGGACTACGTATAAATCCCTATAATACTCATGCAACAGATGTACAGGGAGGCATATACTGCATCTTATAAAACAGACAAGTCAAATCAAGCAATCTGATTGCCGTGATATAATGAGCGTATATCACGGGTAGAATTGTAGTTACTTTTCACAACAAGTCAGTATCCCTCCGCGTCTGAGAAAAGCTACAACCGTTACAACTGTTACATTACGTCCGTTACGAAACTAACTAACATTTAAGATTAACTTCAACCTCCGAGGTGGCCTTACTATTGATGAGTGGATTGAGCAGTGCCTATCTCCAGAAAAAAAGGCACCTAAACGACGACATGCAGAGCTACGTGAAGAGCTGATGCGGGTCTTGAAAGCAGAGAAATGATGACCGTTAGTGGCCACAGGTGAGAAAGCTCTCTCCAGAGCTACTTGAAGCCGAATCTCGGGGACCGGAGAAAGTGGAGCAATATTCTCGCCACGCCAAGCAACAGCCTACAAGTAACTTCGTAAGCCATTCTAGTGATGCTGGACAGTTTTTCAGCGACGGGCCAAACAACGGCCCTTAGCTGTGATATAATGACCATATACCACGGCCTGTCCTGAGCTATTGCTTAATTCTACTGCATGGTAGCAGAGTTATCCATGATATAGTCTTCCTCAGATGCATAGGGGTAATACATAATTCCTTCACCTCATCAAATAAAGATGTGGCATCTTTATACAATGTCTACGAAGGTTGCAACAAAGAACAGAACTGCACTGAGGCAGTATTTGATTACTGATTTTTTTCAATCTGCGTAATGGACAACCTTGAAACACCACGTGTGTGCTACAGCATGTATTGATATTATGATATGATAGAATATTGTATTTTAAATGTCCCATCCCAAGTACTTTCCTATTCTTTTGGTGTGGAGCACTGCTCTAGGGGAACATTGTAAATGGGGATTTCATGGTCATGGTGCCATTAATTGAAAAGCATGCATTGCTTCAAAGATAATAAGTTTCCCCACAAAGGTAGACAGAAAGAGGGAATTCTGAGAAAGCATATTTGTCATGATGAGCTCCTCTTCTCCACCTTTCTCAGAGAAAACACAACAAAGCCATTCAAATGATCCATCTGCCCAATTATGACAGAGAATGTGCTTTGGGCTGGTAACTAGGGAAGTAATTGCCTTTCTTGTTTCCTTTTGTACACTGTGTTACTGCAACCTAGACTTTGAAATGTCCAACGTGTGCTCCGCTCACATGCAGTGGGTCGGCCTAGATTAAAATATCTAGCGCAAGATCATAAAACTAAGTCTATGTCGCTGACAGATTCATAGATACAGTAACATGATCAAAGTCCTTTGGGAGAAACAGTGAACGTTTGTCGAGATGTAAAGTGTGATGGAGTGGAGGTGAAGAGGACGGGGTTAATGTCGAGCCAGCTAACGGAGAGAAAGGTCAGTAAATCCTTCAAAATCCAACACTTTAATACAGAACTCTGATTGCATCAATTAATCACAGCCAACACCGGTTCACGATGTTAATAACCAGGTTGAAAAATGAATCTTTGTTGTAGTCTACCAACGTTAAGGGGGATTGATTAAGGTGTTCTTATCTTCCTCTCGTAACATTTTTGCTATGCTATTCTTTCTGGAGTTGAGTTTGGGCACAACATTCCCATCCCCTCTTTCTTTTCCCTTTTGCTGGTAATCATATTCTGTAACTTGAATTGCTTAGTTTCCTCTTCTCTTTCCCTCAATCCAATCCATTATCACATTAACTCAAAAACAACACTTTCCCACTTTGTAGTCGATTTGTCCTTTTAAATCAAATAAAAACCATATTGGTAGGAAAACTGTTGAACTCAAGCACTATTTAATCTATAAAGTAAAAAAAAAATCTGAAAATGTAAAAGCATTTTGAGGAATGTGGTCTTAGACGTTTACAAATAACATTAGTATCTGCACGTCTGTTTCTTTAAGCTATGTGGCGTTAGCGGGTTAATGGATTCGTAGCACGCTGGATCACTAGATTAGCTAAGTAGCTAGTAAACTTGATCGGGACAACTGACTGCAGAACCCGGCAAAGGAGAAGGAAATTATAAGAGGTTGAACCGACCGGTAGCCTTTTTCTGGTAACAAAGATCCCAACATTGAATTGTATTTTGTCCTACAGGTAAGTAATCAAATCAGATTTTTCAAATGATTGAGTCTGATAATACTGCCCCCAATGACATGAATCAATCGCCATTTTCTCCTGACCCAGTGAAATGATCCTGCAAACAGCTCAATGTCCGTTCTACTCTCTTTCTATCTCTATAGGTGTCATATCAACCATGTGAACAAGGGAGCTACTCTTTCACAGCTTTCCACTCCAACCAAAGCATGGCTCAGCTCCCTTGAGTGTGTAACAGGCTTGGTATGTCAATATTAATAGAAACCCTAAAAGCATCAGTAGAGCTGCATTGTGGGTAATGGTTGATGAGTAAAGTGACTTATCCAATTATTTAGTGCCACTATTTTATAAACAGTAGCTTTTATCAGGTTCTGCTCACGTACACTGTGAACAAAACTAAAGACTAACAAGGTAATTTTTCATAAACTTCTCCCTTTTTGGGCTGTTTGAAGAGCTTATGCACATTCCTGCTGGACTCAGCAGCAGGCAAATCCTCCTGTTTCCTCCTGTCCAATTTGGCAACTGCAGCACTGCTGAAAGTTTAATCTGAAGGAAAAGAGGGGAGTAAGGGAGGGCCAAGTCCTCGATTACTGAAGGAAAATGTGACGTCTTGTTGGGACCAGAATTCACTTCTCTCTTTACTCTTTCCTTGTACTGCAAATGTGCAAATCAAAGTCTGCAGAGACAGAAAACATGCAGAAGCCTAACCTATATATATATATTGGAGATATACCAATTACAGCTAACAGGAGCAGATGAGGCCTGAACTGGGCTCAGAGACTTCTGGAAAGATGATAATTTTTCAAGACACACATTTGTGTAAGTTACAGATATTATTGCTCTAATTTAAAGGTTATTTTTTTTGCAAAGACGAATAATTCCTTAAGCATCCTAGATAAATAGTTTTTTATCAGTGTGTAAAATTGAAAGTTGGAAAAGTCTAAGCTCCAACCCCCAGAATTCATTCTATTAGTCAAGAGAACTCTCCTGGTGAATGTCATGTACCCCTCCCTCATCAACCGTGAAGTGTAGCCTCAGTTGCAGCACCGTGGCTGCTGGTATGGCAGCCCAGGTCCAGGGGGGTACATGTCAGATTGAGAAAAGAATTCACCAGGAGAGTTTTCTTGACTAATAGAATGAATTCTGGGGGTTGGAGCTTAGACTTTCCGACTTTCAATTTTAAGGACCACCATACTGAGGCTAAACTTCAGGGTCGATGAGGGAGGGGTACATGTTGTTGGGATTTGAATAAAATTCACCAGGAGAGTTTTCTTGACTATCATAACGGATTCCGGTGGTTGGAGCTTAAAATAAATGAATTTGAAAATGTGCATGGCACTAAGGACCACCCTAGTGTGTATACTGACAGAGAGTTCTCTCTGTCATGGAAATACCATATTGTGACTGCTCTATTATACTTAGGTAGTACCCTTCAGGGACAATGCTGTCCAACTCAATATTTTGTTTTACTTCCTCGTCATAGTCCGTCAGTTTGAAGATGTAGATATTTTTACAGAGGACCTACTTTGATCCTTAACTCAGTTTAACATCATCACACGACTGGGTTATCATACTGTTATGTATTTTGGCTTCAAATGCATATTGAGGCCATTATCTGGGGGTTTTCATTGTTGAATAATCTGTAAATGTTAAAAAGTCAACAGGAGACCAAGATCCCAACAGACTTACAGAGTTAACATTAATTAGCTATAGCTAGATAAAGCGAATACAATCCAAGTCACTTAAGCTAATCGCCTCATTGGGCTTCACAATCTGTCCGACATGACTTCCTCTCTCTTCAGTCACTAGACTTGGAAGAGTGGAAAAACACAACTTTGAACAGGAAAAAAACGTGGTAAAATCAATTACTGCAAGAATCACAAGAAATGTCAGCTCCTTACATCCAGGGCTAGAATGAAAATCTTGGCAAGCATGGCAACAGTAACTAAGGTCCAATCTAATACCATCCTCCTCTCGTACATACAGCTGTGTCAGGCCCTCAGGCAGTCTTTTTAAAGTGATCATCTGCGAACCCTCTCACCCCACTTCAACCTCCCGACTCCCACATTCATGAACACATCCGAGTCTGCACCTCGGGCGGGGAAGAAGAAAAAGGGCAAACCGCTCAATGTGTGGTCGCTTCGAGCGTGTCATCATTTTTCAGTTTAGCAGCATGTTGCTTTATGTGTTATCGAACGAGTGCAATCATTGCATTCATTAAGTAGATATTAAACAGAGAAACTAAATGTTGCCATTAGTTGCAAAAACGTTTGTTTGTATAATGGGAGGTTTTTTAATCAGCTGAGTTAAAGTCCATCAAGACAACATCCCTAAAGGTTCCTCCAAGACTCAGATCAGAGATTCTGGAGGAACGCATTTCTTCATGGAAACATTAAAACATTTATTAGTGTCAAGAAAAGACCAGAGCCACACATAGAAGATATACAAACAAGCTGTCAACTTGCTATGGATTCAGCGACATCCACGTCAATGTTTAATAGACAACTCTGCTGATGTCTTATTTGATGTTCTTTCATTCTAAACTCTAGTTTATTTCTAAATAGCTTTAGTCCTTACTGGAATCAACAGCAATAAAAAAGACTTTAATGGAACTGCAAAGAGCTTTGGATAAAAGCATCCAGCTGACAGCCTGCAGTAATCTCAAAGTTTAGGATAATCACTGAAGAAGTACTCTAGGGGTACTGTCGGTCTGCAGGTTATTTCACTTCTTGCTTTGCAATCAATCCATCCTGGCAGTGCACACAGTGAGCACTTTATTTCAACATGGACTCACATAAATACTGGAGCTTGAGACAATTGTCACATCTTAGCTTTTAAAATGTCACTGTTTTGTGAGTTGGCATCGAAGCAGATCAACTCCTCAGTGTCTGTCAATGCAGACTCCATATTTATCTGTTTTCTAACTCCCTAATAATAACAACTGCATGAACTGAGATACATCTCAATCTGCATTTCACTCAGTCTTCATGTTTACCCACTTTCCTTCATAATAGAGTCTGAATGCTTGGGACTAATACGTTTCCAGCTTCTAAGGAGCTTCAGAAGAGGGCTACAAACGGACCAGGCACACACCGAGAAACACATAATGACCCAGCTGAGGCCACAGGAATCACAGAGACATGACTGGACATGAAGGCAGTTATTGGTTTCATATTCTGTGCAGCCTGTTGGGATGTTGTTCAGCTGAGCACCGGAGGAAAGGCCTACAATACTCATTATGTGCCAAATGAACCAAAATTGAACCAATTTGGCTACCGTCCAGTGGGCAGAAGATAATATCACCGACATACAGCAGCCCTCAAAAAGTAAATAGTACCGTAAGTGATTTGATCCTGTATAAGGTATTGCAATTGTACAGATTTGTGACTCCAAATGTATCATTAATTGGTGGTTTTCCACTTTTAAGTTCATACGGTAAGTACATCTTGGTTCAAGACCTGTAAGAAAGGTATATTATGCTACTAGATTTGGACTCTGATTATTCTGGACTGACGACAAACATATATGTAATTCCTATTTTATTGCGGTTCACATGTGTGCGTTGCCATGGAGCCCCAATGCAACCCCCTTTTTAAGGGTGCAATGAACTGTTTCACTCTGGGAGCTATTCGTGTGAAAGCATGACCTAGATGCTGGGCGAAAAGTAAAGCTTCATGGCAGTGAGCCGTGTGAGCAGACTTCTGGCTTCATGGTTATCAAGACGCCCACATGTACCCTGCAGTGATAATGCAAGAAGGAACGACTCCAATAGCTTCACAGAAGATTACACACAAGAGTGTCTATCGATTGGAAAAGCAGGGAATCAAAGCAGTATTTAATCTGGTATTGTGGTTTTATGGAGTCCTTGATGAGGCAAACAGAATCTTTATTGAGCGCCCTCCCTTCATCAACATAGCAGTGAAGCATTACCTGTTCCAGTACTGGGCCAACAGTGGGTCCAGGTGTTCAAACCTCAGCGCCGTTTCACATATCTCCATTGCTTCCTACCTAACAGGCCCTTAGCAAATGCCTGAGGGGGTTTATAATATCATTTACTGTGAGCATGTCAAACTGCCCGTGGGAGAAAGACTTGAAGTGAGAGATTCTCCCCTTGCAAGTTTAGATTAAAATCATCAAATGGAAAGCGTTCAGGGCAGGCTTAGATTCACCGGGGGATTCTTTTGTATGCAGACAAAAGAAATCAACTGAAATAGCCCCAATAACTAACACAGCTAAATTAACTACAAAGAGACACACAACTCTGGACTCCTGGTCCTCTAAATGTGGCTTATAGAACCACCACCCACTGAATAATATCCTATTGTTCAAACTTATTTTGGTTTATTAAATGTAGGGCTATACTTTTTTTTAATAAACATCCCTTTGTAAGTCTCAAAGTATTCAACCATTACATAAAATAGGGAAAAGCAGAAAATCCTCAAATGTAAGAAGCCACAACGTTTAAATTAAAATCATAAATGTTAATTAATACATTTAAAAACTTCAGGAGAGATCACATCTGAACCACTGTATAAAAAGGCAATTCATGATTTGTTCTTTTGTCTGTCCTAAACTACGGAAACTCTGAAAAATAGGAGACATTTTAGCTTTGTAAACTAAACCACTGACCACAGAAAGGCAGAGAGACAGTGTTGAGGACAAACACTTGCATTGAAATCCTCATCAATGTAAAGTGACCTTGGTCCCCTGAGAGCCTTTTCCTGCAGACACTGAGTAGTGTGTTTAAAGATCAGAGACACTGCCGTCCATCTCCGATAAACGAGGCGAGTTCGGCTGCTCCGACTGACCCTAACCCTCAATACAGGCCAAACGCTTTCAGGCTGAATCAATGGAGGCTGATGTTCCCCATTCAATTACCCATGGGTATCATTACCGTGTGTGTGTGTGTGTGTGTGTGTGTGTGTGTGTGTGTGTGTGTGTGTGTGTGTGTGTGTGTGTGTGTGTGTGTGTGTGTGTGTGTGTGTGTGTGTGTGTGTGTGTGTGTGTGTGTGTGTCAGACAGAGAGAGAAATAAAGTAGTCGATCATCTGACTGAACAGGCTAACTGCTGAGGACAGAGTAATTATGATCAAAGCAACAGTCAGTGTGAGATGGCGGTGAGTTCAGACATGTGATTTATTAAAGTGGAAACTAAGGTTTGGTTTCATTATTGGTTAACCTTCTCGTTATCTTCTCCTTTAACTGATTTGTTTAAAGTGAGGCTTTCATATTGCTTACATTGTCCGACCAACAGTCTTGTACGATAAGATATTGAATTAACTACAGTATCATTTATGACAAAGAAAGGCAGCAAATCCATACATTCACAGAAACGATGAGTGTATCCAAAAATGTGCGAATGGTTTTAGTTTTTCCAACAAAACATTGCAGTTCTTTGGTTTATAAAATAGCATACACAAATTACAGTCCCAATGCTGCATGGTACATGCCACCTACATACAAATACATGCCGCAACGCTTTTAGAACGCTTAAACAGAATTTTCATGTTTCTTGCATTTGTAAATAATATGAATAAAACATGAAGCAGTAAAAATATGTATTCTTAAAAGTGTAGGTAGAAAACAATATGTAAGAATCCCCACTGCAACTCCATTTTAGGCAACCAATCGTATCTTAGATGGCACAGACAGAGTTTGTCAACCTGGTAACCAAGAAGACGGAGGAGAAGCTTGTTCTTGACGTGTCTGTCTAACCTGAGCTGTATGATATGACAAACAATGTCAGACAAATAGACAGAAAAGGGGCGATGTTAGTCTGTCATCTAAATAGCAGGTAGATTGGTGATGTGTTGTCAAGAAAGTGTTTCATAGAAGAAGTTCATGCGCTTTGCCACTACTCGTTCACACGCTATAAGGTAGCTTACACACATTGAATGTGTTTTCTTCTCTCCCCGGCTTGAACTGCATTTCCTTTAACAGGCCGGGGTTATCCTGGTTTGAACCGCTTACCCTCGAGACAAAGGTTTGGTTTGTATCTGCACTCAAAATCGGCTGCACTCATTCTCCAAAGAAGGAAAAAAGACAAACCCGGGCCAGGCAGTGAACTCAAGGTTATCGGAGCCTGGTGCCACAACGTCCTCATGTTACCATTCTGGCCTCTTCTACTCTCTTTGGACAAATGAAGGCTGAGCTGAAAGGCGCAGAGCAAGCACAGACGGCTTTGCCCTTTGTGTCTTTAACAATTTCACAGAAGGGATGTTTAATGGAGGCAAATTGCACAGAAACAGCTGTGTTTGTGATACTCGAGTCAAGCAGGCAGACGGCTCAATTCTAGCCTGAAAGGACAAGAGAGTGGTTCAGGAATGAGTCCTCGAACCTGGCAATGAGTTAGCATTTTACCATTTCAGGTTCCCTCGTCTTAAAACCAGCGTTTTATTTTTGGTGTTTTTGGTTCGATGCCTGAAATATCTTCTGTGGTTAACACAAACTTAAGAGAACACGTTTTGTCGAGCGAACCCTTGAGATGCTAACGTCTGAGTAAGTCGGCCTACAAAATATCTAATCAATGCACCACTCCATGATGAACCAGCAAACTAAAATCTCTCCTGCAGTTTCTGTAGTCTGCTTTAAACTCATGATCAAATGGGTACAAAGTCTTGGATTGACTTTACCATCCTAGTATATAGGGCTCACTCTAAACGACACAAACATCAAAGTGATCTGAATCCCCAATTCACAGACGATCAGCAATCCCCGTTTCAATCCAATCACTCAGACTTTGAGAGTGTGTGTGTGTGTGTCCCTTTGGAGCAAGCTGTCAATGCTCCTAATAGTTACAGCAGCACAGCAACAAGAGTCTGCTGCATCTCCGATATATTGCTTTCGCTTTTCTGTGCTAGCCTTTCTCCCAGGACACACATGCACACACATAATCAATACAGCCAAGTTATGTGGGAGGACAGTACACGCCTCGTCCATAATGGAGGTCTGTTTGAGACGCTTGATTCTTTGCGTGGTGTTTCGCTTGAGTTTTCCTGGACATCCTGTGACTGTGCAGATACCCTGACTCAACCATTACAAGGCTGCAGGAAACCTAAACACACGATGAGCCAGGCTGCAGATGAACAGGCAAGACAGTGGAGAAGAGCACTAAATGGAAACACACACAAACATAGGCTATCCACCATTTAGCAGCGGCTCACAAAAATAACACAGGTGCCTCCGGCCAATATTCCAGACGGAACATTCCACACACACACACACACACACACACACACACACACACACACACACACACACACACACACACACACACACACACACACACACACACACACACACACACTAGGGCTGCAACGATTAGTCGACATAATCGACGACGTCGATCATAAAAATTCGTCGACGCGGAATTTTAGTGTCGACGCGTCGTATAAAAACAATCAGAGAGCCGGTAACGTTAATTCAAAACTGCGCAAATGTTCATTTGTAACTGCAATGCACTACAGGAAGTGCTGGGGGCAGTATACTCTCCATTGTCTGCCATGACTGCATTCTGTACTAACAACAAAGAAGAAAGAATACGAACGATGGCGGAAAGGAGAGAGAATGAGGGTGATGAAGAGCTCAAAAAAGCGAGACCGAGAGTTTCGAAAGTGTGGGAGTATTTCACAGACGACAAGCCAAAGAAGTCAGTGAAATGCAGAATTTGTAAAGGGGAATTGGCATTCCACGGCAGCACTACAGTGATGCACGAGCATTTAAAACGCAAGCACCCTGGAACCGTGAGGACTGCTACTTTGGATCATGGGTAAGTTTGAGCAAGTTAGCCATAGTCATGTTTACGTTAGCTTACATGTTGGAAAACAGAACGTCTCATGGTTAATGCTTGCTAAGCAAACGCTATTTCAGTTATGTTGAGGCTGCGTGTCCACCAACGAGCTGCTAAACAGCGCCAAGCTTACAGCATAGTAGAGCACACTAGAGCTTTATGGACGCTGTAATTAATTCCAAACTTAAAATAATAATTAACAAGGGTCTGCGAAATGACAAGAATAAAATGCGATTGAATTGATCCTGGGACTGGACAACAGGGTGACATTCACAGGTGTGCAGACTTGAGGTAAAACATGCACTGGAGCCCGGAAAAGGAGCCGTGCCCACAGGAAGCAGAGATGGAGGGTGTGACAGAAATAATCGTTAGATTAGTCGACTAATCGAAAAAATAATCGACCGATTAGTCGACTACCAAAATAATCGTTAGTTGCAGCCCTAACACACACACACACACACACACACACACACACACACACACACACACACACACACACACACACACACACACACACACACACACACACACACACACACACACACACACACACACACACACACACACACACACGATTTTGGGAAAAAATCTAATTACGATTTTTCTAACAAATATTGCGATTGTGGTTCGATTTGCGATATTTGTTTTTAAGCGACCCAACAGAGGTTTATCGTAAAATGCGGCCATATTTCCGGCTAGGAAGGTCGCATCAACGTGCTCCCGTCTCTAGCACCCCCGCAGCCCGAGCTACGAGTGAAAGAACTAAACTTACATCAAACTTCCGTTGGGTTGCTTTAAAGTCAAGCTTCAGTTTAAGATTCACCCTGTAATAGAAACATGTGATGGAGCATTACTAACCTGACTCAGATGGTTTGATTCACCAAACCATCTAGGAAAGCTCCATTGGAAGCCATTTGGAAAAGTATTTCAAAAATACTTGGCAGGTGATTGGATCAATCTGTCATATTTGTATTTATTTATAGAAGGACCATGCATACAAAAACATTAATCTCAGCAAAGAGAAGAGATGTAATATGCCAGATTATAGCTAATAGCTCATTTCCATCTGTGGTCCTCAGGCAGGTTCATAACAATCAATAAACAAATAACAACATTGCATGATCTCGATCAGTCATACAATTTTAAAACCTGATTTAAGTACAGCTCAATAAATTAATACATAGTACACTTGAAATACACTTACATGATCTCGGTCACTCAAATAATTATAAAGCCTGATTTAAATACAGGTTACGAACATAATACTTAGTACCTTTCAAATACACTTAAAGGTGGGGTAGGTGAGTTTGAGAAAACGGCTCGAGATACACTTTTTGTTATATTCCATGGAATGCTCTTAACATCCCGATAGCAATGAATATCTGAAGTGCTTTGACAAAAAAATCCATAAATAAATGTCATCTGTGGAAGCCGTAGCGCAGTAAAAAGCACGACCAATCATCTGAGCCGGCCCGGCTAAAATAACTGGATGGCCTACCTGCCTGTCAGCCTTCCATCTGTGCACAAACTTATCTCGTGCCCTCATTGGTCATGTCAAGTGTGTTGGAGGGGGGGCTCTGTAAGGAAGTGGCAGATTTTTTCCGGTTGTGTATTTTCAAATTCTAGCGCACTCGAGCTGGTTTCTCAAACTTACCTACCCCACCTTTAAATAAAATATCTAAGATATAGTATGGCAATACAGTTCAAATAAAAAAAACTCAGATTACAGTGTCATTAATGTTGGCATGACTGGTTGCTTAATATCATTTTTTTTGCACCATAAGAAATCAAGATAATATCAGTACAGGTTTTAGGTTCAACTGGAAGAGTATTCCAGTGCTTGATGTCCGTAAACGGAAATGCTGATCGTCCAAAGGCAGTGCGCCTCAGAGGGATGGTTAGATCTGCGTTTAATGCAGATCTGGAGTTTCTGCAACTCTGCTCACGGCGAAGCTGAAAAAAGCCCCTCAACGGTGGTGTTGTAGAATTGTGAATGATTCTGAATACCAATTGAACTCAGGAAAGTAGAACAAGACTATCAAAACTGAAAAGTTTGTATATGGACAGTATATTGCAATGATGGTGTTTTAATGACTTTCTATCCATAACTTTTAAGGCTTGTTTATAAAGAACCTCAGGTGGTCTCATAGCAGCCTTATAGTTGCTTGGGACCAGCAGGTTATACAGTAGTGAACATGTGATAGTATCATGGCATGCAAAAAGGTTTTCGATGCTCCTATGGTTAATGAGTTCCTAATATGTTTACATTTGAAAATGTTATATTTCAGCTTTCTAGTCATGCTTCTAATATGGCTTTCAAAAGTCAAATTGGCATCCAAGATCACACACACACACACACACACACACACACACACACACACACACACACACACACACACACACACACACACACACACACACACACACACACACACACACACACACACACACACACACACACACACACACACACACACACACACACACACACACACACACACACACACACACACACACACACACACACACACACACACACACACACACACACACACACACACACACACACTAGAAGTTCCAATGACTATCTCAATAATAAGAGCGTAATAATGCAAAAGCAAAGGATGCCTGCAGCACACTAATCCGTTTTATCTCGCTATTGCTCACCATGAAAGTGCTCACCATGTGTTTATTAGTATTATCTTTATGAAAGCTGGGGCCGTGGGCTCGAATGTTCCACCATCTTTATCCACTGTGGGTCCCACGACCACAGAGGAAGACATGCTATTGCCTGACAAGAGAATACGCTGTATTCAGAGTGTGCCAAGGAGATGAGTCAGAGTGAAAATATAAAAATCAGATGTTTTTATTTGTATATGTATTGGTGGGGTGGACACCAGAAGAAATGCTGGGGAAAAGAGAGTGGTTTATTGTTTGGAAGACAGTCTTCTTCTACATGCAATTGAAACTAATCACTATAGTGTATGCATGTTCTAGTTTTACAAATGACTTGGGCAATTTAAAAATGTCTGTGTGAAAAGTGTGATTCTCAAAAGAAATTCAGTCCGGTGAACTTGGAGGACAATAGAAAAACGCTAGGGAAAGAAATTGGCGTACTGTCGATACCCTTCTTCTACACGTGCTTTAAACTAAGCTATAGGGTATTCATAGCCTAGTTTTAGATACAATTGTATAACTTTAAAAACGTTGTGAGTGACTCGGTTGTAGGGCTGAATGATTAATCGATTTTAAATCGAAATCGCGATTTGAAAATATTTTTTTTTACAATTTTTTGTTTTTTCTTCTTGTGTGTCAGTCATCCACACCAATCAGAAGTGCTGTGCTCCACATGTACTAGCCATTGTTAACCAATCAGAAGTGTCCCATGATAGAAGGTGATAGACAGATTGATCCAATCACCTGCCAAGTGCTTTTGAAAGTGCCTGCCCTTTTCCAAATGGCTTCCAATGGAGCTTTCCTAGATAGTTTGGTGAAACCATCTGAGTCAGGTTAGTAATGCTCCATCACATGTTTCTATTACAGGGTGAATCTTAAACTGAAGCTTGACTTTAAAGCAACCCAACGGAAGTTTCATGTAAGTTTAGTTCTTTCACTCGTAGCTCGGGCTGCGGGGGTGCTAGAGACGGGAGCACGTTGATGCGACCTTCCTAGCCGGAGTTATGGCCGCATTTTACAATAAACTTCCGTTGGGTCGCTTAAAACAAATATCACAAATCGAATCGTAATATTTTTCAGAAAAAACGCAATTAGATTTTTTTCCAAAATCGTGCAGCCCTATTCGGTTGGTTGTTAATTCTCACAACAATGGAGTCCTAGACTTGTGACCAGCACTAACAGATGGGAGCTGCAGCGGCGGATACTAACCAACAGCCTCCAAAAACACAAATCACAGATGATGAGAGGCTGACCTCTCGTTGGGAGAAATGAGCGCTGCCAATGGCAAGGTTCCTTTCTCTACAAACAGTCATTTCCCTGATGACTGGACCTTGAAGAAGACCTCACAAAGTGTTTGTCCTCATGCTGTCTAATGCAAAGTCCAACATTCTACTAGGTCAAATATTAGCAGTACATCATATACATTTGATTTTCTACCAGTAATGCAAGTAATGTGAGTTTTCTCCTTGTGGTTTCAGTGAGTGTGTGCTTCTGTCTGCAACCACTCGTCCCAAAGTGATATGCATCCTGCCAGAGGCATTACCACATAACCTCGTCCACAAGGGAAAAGGCTGGGGCGCTTGAGTGTGAGTATGTGTGGGAGACTGAGTGTGTGTTTGTATATGCATGCATCCATGCGTGATGTAACTGTCAACGGTCTGTCTGGCTTACCAAAGATATTTGTGGAATGTCCTTTCTTGGCGAGGGGCTTCAGCTCGTTGTGACCCCAGCCGTACTGCCTGTAGCTGTCCCATGCATGCTTCATCATCTGAAACAACAAAGACAACAAAACAACATTATGAGAAGATGTGAAGTCTCATGAGTAAGCAAAACACAAGGGTAACGTCACAGACACACACACATGATTCACCTTGAGAATATGGAGTTGATGATGAAATTAACATTTGCAACGTGATTTTAGTTTAGATTGACTTGCAATTAGGAATGTTAGGGTAATATGATTTTTGATTTAACAGCTGTCCCTGGTCAAGGCACCAACAAAAACATACACAGCAGAACAAACAATATGTACAGTATCATCCAGAAGAATGAAAGTAGCTGCATGTGATTGGATATTTTTGACAAATGACCCAGGTGATTCGTAGAGGCATAATCATTAAAAGCATTACTGTTGAGGTAGAAAGAGCTCCTTTATAAAGCCATGTGTTTGAATTACAACCTTTGCTTTTTGTCAATATTATATTAAGTGGCACCTCAGGGCAGAGCAATTCATTACGATTTCATCAATTCATCAATTAACTGCCACATCTCTGCATATTGATGTGAAAAACAGGTCAACTGAACCCAATCAAATGTAGCCTTAAAGAGCAACTTGCAGGTTAGAGACACCTTTGAATAAATGTGTAGGAAAATGATGAATACACTAGATTTTCCCCAAAAATATACAGAAATATACACTACAGTGACATCTGGCGTCGTTTTCGTAAGACATTTTCACTTCCGCATAAAAAAAGCCTCCGCACGTCGTGGCCTCCCGCGTGTGACGTAACACGGGGGACACAAGGCGGAGAGCGGCCGGTCTAACATATGAATAAACATGGATCACAATGCTAGTTTTGACACAGAAGAGGTTGAAAATAGATATTCGAATGCATATGATTATAATTATGAGCCTGCTAGGCGTCCAAGAGACCAGGAGCAGCCAAGGATTAGAAGAAATAACAGCCATCGGAGAGAAATGGAGCTGTGGTGTGAGGAGAACCAGTGGAGAACTGAGCAGCTATCTTGGTGAGTGACCGGCGTTAGCATGTTAGCTAACGTCAGTCACATCACAACATTGTAAAGTTAGCTATCATATATCAGGCTATAACTAAAGTAGCATTGATAATATAGTAACGTTACTGGCAGGACTGTTGATACTGATCCATCACAGAAACTAATGCGCAAGTATCAGCCGTATCTCGCGTTACCTAATGCAACTCCACACTACGGTGCTGACTGGAGGAGAGACGCGAGATACGGCTGATACTTGACGATCTGGCGGAGAAAGGTTGTGGAGCCTCCGTTGATATGCCGTTGTAAATGGCTTGATGGAAAGCAGGTGAGTAGTCGGGGAGGGTGCACAGCTGATTGCAGCAGGTGAGTGGAGGTTGAGCCGGGAGCCAGGAGTGACAGCCACCACGCACACACAAACAACACAGACAGGGGGAAACAAACAAACACAAAGGAGACGGCTGGAGCAGTACAGCCACCACAGCGTTACCTAATGCAACTCCACACGGTTGAATTAATTACATTTAATTAATTAATTTTTATTTAATTTTTTGTATTGGTTTTTCAGTTGAGTTTTACTTAAAGTTCAGGGTAATCAACTGTTAAAAACATACTGTTCACATTTATTTTTTCAATAAATGGATGTTTTCAAAGTAAATGGATAATCGTTTTTAATAATCGTGATATCAATTATTGACCCAAATAATTGAGATTATGATTTTTGCCATAATCGAGCAGCCCTACTAGAAATAAACAATTTCAACCCAATTTAACCAATTTTAATTGACACGGGCGAGAAAAGGAAAAAGGGCCAGCTTTTAGTGCTGCTCTTTCAATTTCAGAGCGTTTTTCCCTCCTACACAGCCCTTATTCAAGTGGCATCGACAAGCTTGGGAAAGTGCATTTCCTGTCTATATGTCTGTGTCAATCTCTGTCTGCTTCTATTGACATCGGATGATTTTCTTCTCCATATCGTCTGTAGACCTGGCAGCTATCCTATCTGTCCATCAGCCAATCTCTCTCTCTCCATGCCTGTCAGCCACTCACAACATCTCTATGACCTGAACATGACCTGGATGATGGCAGTGATGATACTGCACAGTTTTTCTGATATTGTTTTTGGTTACTTTGGTTCATTTTCATGGTTCCTTCCACTCTAAAATGTGAAAATATCAAATAGAATCAAATTCTGTGGGAAACACTGAACTGGGATGGATATTTCCACATATGTATAGAACAAAGAATGAATTAGCCTAGGACATAATTGGCAGATTAGTTGACAGTTAAATATGTGTAAGTTGTAGTCCTAATGGTGAGAGAGTCCTTAGAGGAGAGTAGAAACTAAAACCAGGTATCTGCATCACTGTATTGCATTACAGGAAGTAGCAGATCAGTTACCGTGTATTGCTATGATAGCAAGTTATGCCACCATGTGAGGCTCAGTGTTCAAATCCTCCTCCATGCTTTCCTCAGGCAGGCAGCCAAGCTAATAAAGACCAGGGCCAGGAGCGCGCGTCTCTGTGTTTTTGGCCTCGTGGCTTCCCATGACGCACTCACCAAGGATTATAAATCAAGTTAATACACACCATGACATGGACACTTAAGTGTTGGCCGGCTCCGTGTGTTGATTGGATGCTTCATCAAGTTTTGATTGGCCCATATGCCAAGGACAGGTACAACAAGACAGAAGTGTTGACTAACTGCTTATTCAAAAAGGACCTTGGAAAGCTAATTGGACATTAAGCTGCAAAATTCTGTTATTGATTTTGACAAATACCTCGTGCCATCAGAGCATCTTGGGATCCAGAAGAGAAAGAGGGGGGAAAATGGGTGGCTGGTTCATCTCACATTTGAACTGAACCTCATCAGTAATGATTGGAACATTGGCAGCACAGAAAGAACATTTGGAGCCCAAACCAACATTTTTGTAAACTCTGACAAATCAAGTTAACCTGCAATTAATATTTCCAATAAGAACACTTAATCATTGGCGCTGTGATATCAAAAGGTCAGCAGTAGTGCCAAATTCATAGAATTATCGCCCAGCTCTATTTCAACAAACTATCTGCTGTTTACGTTTTGCAACCTTCTCTGCGGTTAAATCTGGACAGCTGTGAAAATCTGATAAATGATGCATCTTCTTGTTCAGCACTTTGAGGCAAGCCATGAATACATTAAAGTGCTTTTAAAATGTTACACCGAGACAAGACTTTTATGGAGGAAATGAGCTCCAGAGGATGGTTCACTTTATGGGAGAATACCTCAAAATGTGACACTCACAGCCAATGAACTTTCCAATCATAGTGTTTCCATAGGCTACGCGGTTTGGCTGGGATTTCCCTATTCAAGTCACATATCTGACCAGATCATTCAATATGTTGAATTAGCAGCTATTAAGATCTAAATCGGCTGTGAATATTAGAAAACATTTTTTATATTTGTACACAAGAAAGGCAAGGTTCTTATCATTAAATCATTGTGACATTATCTAACCCAACTAGCAGATTGTTTACTCAGCCTAGAAGGTTAGTTTTTATGCCCTGATTTACATTAAGCTTGGTGTAAGGCTTGGGTCGAGGGAGAAGAACCTTTTATTATTGTTATTATTATTATATTGCATTATTTTTCTCTCAAGCGCTGTTCAAGGTCTGCCTTCTCAAGAGCGCCCTTCTAGTTTTGATTATTTCCAAGAATATTATTACATTCAATTACGGGGGTTGAAGGGATCACTTGATATGCATTGATTTTGGTTGAGGGTCTGGAAAATGCCGAAGCCCACTCTCACCCAACTGCCTCTTTCCTATAACACTGTAATCATGTTTCTAATCTACATGACAAGCAAATGCAAATCGACCACACACATATTGACTTCCTTTAAATGGTTTCCAGCCTGCTGAGGAACAGTACATTAGAATGTATAGCAACGATTTAGGGGGTAAACCGTGTGGAAAATATAAAAGAGAAACTACAACTCAAGATGGAAATGTATTTAGAGAAATGGTTTCCTGTTTTAAGGTAAATAGCAAAGTGAACATATTGTAAACATTTAATTAGACACTTTGAAATAGCAAACAAATCATTCACCTCTGTTGTAATAATATTTATTATTTTTTTATTTTAAAACAGTATTATTTGAATCTGTACCGTGTAGTGTGACTCACTCTCAACAAACTTGTTTTAATACATTTTTTTTTTTTAAAGTATATAGCAACTACCATGAGACTAAGTAGAAGAAATGTTGTTTAAACCAAATGCAAATCCCTAGCCCCTACCTGCACCAGAATCCCTTTCTTAGTCCCCCAGAGGATCATTTGACATTGTTACAGCAGAAAAGAGCCAAAGACTGCTTAATGTTACCTAAGCATGCACACAAAAAGCACTAAAGATACAAAAAGAAATTATGATAAAAAAAAGTTTACATTTGACAAAAATACACATCCTGTAACAGTTCTGAGGATTTAGCTGCCAGGTGTATTGCACAGTTTTTAACGGTATATATATATATATATATATATTTATTGCACACATTGCACATAGTTGGTATTCAACAACAAGAGGTGTTATAGTCTGTGTTGTTGTGTGTGTGTGTGGGGGGGTCTACTAGTAAGTAAAGTAAGTAAAGTTTATTTATATAGCACTTTTCACAGAAAGGATTCACAAAGTGCTTCACAGTGAGATCACGATAAAAAGGAGAATACATGGTGTAAAACAAGGAACACACAGCTACATATACACATCAAAACACAACATCAAAACATAAAACAAACTGTCAAAAAGAACCTTCACCTTTACTAAAAGTCTGTCTAAACAACAAGGTTTTCAGCTGCTTTTTAAAAGGCTCCACAGAGTTTAAAGTGCGCAAGGAAAGTGGCAGCGCGTTCCACAGTCTGGGGGCCACTGCTTGAAAGGCTCGATCCCCTCTGGTTTTAAAGTGCGTGTGCGGAATGACCAGCAGGCATTGGTCAGAGGATCTAAGAGAACGTGCAGGATTATAAAGTTTCAGCAGCTCAGAAATATAGGCAGGGGCTTGATTATTTAGAGCTCTAAAAGTGAGGACTAGTATTTTAAAATGTATCCTGACACTGACTGGGAGCCAGTGTAGTTCTGCTAAAACTGGTGTGATGTGCGCTCTTTTACTAGTGTGGGTTAAAAGCCTTGCAGCAGAGTTTTGAACAACCTGGAGACGATGAAGATCCTTCTGGCTCAGGCAAGTAAAGAGACTATTGCAGTAGTCTAGGCGGGATGAAATAAAAGCATGAATGATCATCTCTAGTTCCACCTTTGATACTAAGGTTCTCAGCTTTGAGATGTTCCTCAACTGGAAAAAGCAGCTCCTGATCAGTGTTTTAGTGTGTTGTTTAAATGACATGGTTGAATCAAAAACAACACCTAAATTCCGAAGACTTGACTGGGTGGACGAGTCAAGGCTACCCATGTGGTGGCTAATAAGAGGGATCCGGTTTTCTGGAGCAATGATCAGAGTCTCTGTCTTGTCCGAGTTAAGTTGGAGAAAGTTTTCACTTAACCACTGTTTGATGCTCGTCAAGCAGCTAGTTAAGGAGGACAGTTTGTGTAGCTCAGAGTTTTTGAAGGTGCAGTACAGCTGGATATCATCCGCATAAAGATGGTAGGAGACATTTTGGAACTGGCTAGGGGGCCGTGCTGGTTATATAGTCTGACCGCTGCAGTTAGGGTTAGGGTCTAAGTTCCTATAAACCACGTCCATCATGTCAAACGTTCCCTAGCGTACACTTTCTGTCCCCTTGCTTCTCCGCCCCACACTCAGCTGTAACCCCCAGTGAGTCCTGGTGGTGGTTAGTCCTCTTGTCACTTAGTGCTCACTGTGGATTTCTACATGTGCGACTGTGAGCGTGACGACAGCCAGCAGCTTGAAGAGAATGAAGAGAGAACGAAGAGCGCCTGTTCAACCCGTACAGCGCTCCCAAGTTACACAGACTGAGGAACACAGTCTGTTCTTCTGCATGATTCATCATCTTTTCTGTGGCAGCTGCTTGGTGAAGCTCAGTCACTGTAATCCTTTCCAAAAAGATATACTTTATAATATATTCTTGCCTGGGCTCCTTTACTGTATATTGTTGATTACAGAAAGCCAGGAATGGCTTTCCTTTAATTAAGTTTACAACGAATATGTTAAAATATATACAATATAAAGTTGTTGGGCGTGGAAAACACAATAATCTCAATAAGCGGTATACAAGGTTTTGGAAATTAATATTTCATTAATATTCGACTTTACATAAAGACTGTTCATGTTCCAATTAATGTAAACCACCATATGACCTACTTCCTACAGCTGGGACCTCACATTATCACACACATTCATCACATTATTTTTCCAACTACAGCCATGTTGTTAATGATGTATAAAAGTAATTGCGATTCTCCTTTAACGCATAAACATTGTTGTTTTTTGGCCACTTTAGCCAAGCCTTGCAAACTGTTTGCTTGTTTTATTTTGTACAACACAAAGGACATTTTTTATAAACTACAGTAAAAACCCAAATTGAGACGCGTATTCTTATACAAATGCTCATAAAACCTAAATAATAACAGCTTATCCCACGTCATAATCAAACACTATACATGCATGATATACCGTTTACACCACCTGTATTAACTTTGGAATATTGTCATATCTGAAATAATAGTGGAATAACAATATGTGTAGTCAATGACATTTTCACAAGTATCTATTTGAATCTGTCATTAAGGCCCCCACCATCTTCAGGTGACCCCGGAGTCATCCGCTGTATCATTATCAATCAGTACACTGCGCACACTGTTTAAAACGACTCAAATTCCCATGTGGCATCTGTGTCTAAGAACCATAGAGAGGCGAAGTCCCTCCCTTTCCGGGGGACCTCCATGGGACCTTATTTCTGAAAAACGATGTATTGAAGTCAATGGAGAGAGAAAGATTACCTTTCGATCCCGTTTGAATTGTGCCACGAATTACACATATGATGTTTGTCAATTCAAAAGATAATTTTGAAGTCAAAAAAATTAAAACACTTTTTTTTTTGTGAAACCGCTCAATGAACTACATCTCCCGTCTCGCACCACACACCAAGACGGCCGTCACGTTGGAACATTTCACTTCTTTCTTTCAGAATGAGGCGAAAAGAATTAAACGAGGAGAAAATCACTCTGGGCATGCTGAGAGCTGTACATACAGAGAAGGGGAGTTAGTCGGTTCCGTAAGAGCTAGCATGCGGGACCGGGATTCTGGGATTTGTAGTCTTTCTAGTTGCGTATTTTTCATAGTCTTATATTTCAACAGTTTTACGACAAACTGTGACTTTTCTGACATGGAATTTATCTTTTAAATTGACAAACATCATATGTGTAATTCGTGGCACAATTCAAACGGGATCGAAAGATAATCTTTCTCTCCCCATTGACTTCAACACATACTTTTTCCTAAATAAGGTCCCATGGGTCGGAAGTAGAAGGGCGGGACTTCGCCTCTCTATAAGATAACTTAATAAAGCCTTTTTTCTTGATCTGTACCCAAGATCATTGAAAGACTCTCGCTCCATCATCTCTTTCAACAGCAATCTGCTCAGTTATATGTTGCCCAGTCTCTATGTAGCCACTGTACATGTATTAGTCATTAAACAGTTTATCCTCCAGCTTGTTTTGGATTAAATTGGTAGCCCACGAGTCGTCCTGGGTTACTCATATTTGAGCGAAATCTAAAACCACCCATCTCTTTATTCAACAGGGTGCTGTTTTTTTGGAAAGGAAAGTGTTTCTCATTTGATTTCTTATTTTTGTTGGCCGACACACCAAAACATTTGCTTGCATGTCAATTTCATTGCTTCAAAAATGTTAAATGCAGTCTAAAAGTTCAAACTGATTTAAACTCTGCCAAAATGATGCAACAACATTATGCAGAAATCTCTCTGGGTGCTAAGTGCTGCCCCAAGGTCGATGAGAACAAACTAACCTGTGGTGAACACTTAAAGCAAGCTTCATTCAGCCACATTCAACAGTGCACAACAATCGTTTTACAATGTATTCTAAAATGCAAAACCCTGTAATTGAAATTGTGCATTAGTCCTTTCTTGCATGGCACTCAGATCTTTAATGTAACTTTTCAGCAGAGGAAGGTTGCACAGTCCATTAGGAGCTGTGACCTTCACAACGGCAACCGATTGTCTGCTTGCTGCCTGTTGTAGAGAAGAGAACAATCTGCCCCCAGCCATCTCTTTCCCAAAAGACCAGCCATGATTCATGCACCCTTATCCCTGATGTGACCCCCCCCACACACACGGTCACAATGTACTGACACACATAACCACAGGGCAGTAAAATATTCATAAATCCCCTTCGAGTCAGCAGCACAGGGCAAGGCCATTACTTCTGCCATTGTTTGAAAAAAGACAAATTAAAAATCAGCTTAGCTCCCACAGAGGAACACAGTGACACGCTTTTGGAGGGCTGAGCTGGAGTTATGTGCTGCTCCGAGTGACCTCCACAGTCAGTTTGACGGATTTAAAGCACCCGTCCTCCCGCCCTCGTCTTTCTCATCTCGCTCCGACTCACCCCATGGAGGCTCCCTATCTGGCTTAACTGAAGGCCTTTCAGAAGATGCACGAGGGCGGGGAGAATGTGACATCTGAATCGCTTCTTGCGGTAAATACATTCATGGCACTTAGGCGAAGGGTGGCCATAAATTCCCTGTAAAACCGAGACAGTAAAAGAGTGTAGATAGGCTGCTTCTGCACAGATACCAAGCCCAGAGTTCAAACTGGTAATGGCATAAGATGTGTTTACAGCAGCAAAATGTAAGGAACCCACAAAGAAATCTCACAACTCACTGCGTCCATCATGATGTCACTTTCAAAAGGTTTATGGATGGAAAAAACGTATCTAATAGATTTTTAATGGCTCGAGTGGAATAACTTTTTTAGCATCAGATATTAATTTGTTAGGCATCTCTTTAAATTGATTAGTTAAAAAAATAGTGATGACTCCATCTGGTGCTTTTTGATTTATATTTGTCCGTAAGTGCCCAGTATGTTAAACCTCATTCAAATTGAATATATTTCCATAAAACCTGAAAGCAATCGAATTTTAATGTGAGACATTTTGATTTATTTTTTGGTTAACAGCAGGCAGAGCTGAAGGACCACTTTGTTATTAAAATACCTCATTTACATCAAAATAAGCCCCTAACTAAAATAACATTTTTCTGATATCATAAATAATTACAGATGAATAATGGCCTGTGATTCATTTAAAGAACTACAGCAGTTTTGACATTATCACAGTGAGAAAGTAATTCACCCAATCAGCAGACACACGAGAGAAACTAGCGTGATAAATAAAACATTTATCAATATAATGATAACACGTTTGTTTCATTCTTGCAGGTGGGGCGGAGGTGGGAGGATGAATCATCATCAGTGTTAATGACAGTCATTAAATAATCCTTCCTGACACCACAGGTTGCATTTAGTATACAGGGTGCTGCATCTTAATTAGTTTCATCTTTGGATTCTGTGTTTTTAAGACCTTGACTACGACCCAAGGAGAAATGATGGTTGCTTTGTACACAAGCTATTCCCTTTTGACTTTCTGAAACTAACCACACAGCAAGATAAGGAAACAATTATAACAATAATATAATCATCCGTTTCAATGCATCTATTTCGATTTCTTTAACGATCATTTACTAATGGTGGATTACAACTTCAACTTGGAGGGTACACTTAAAGGTAGGGTAGGTAAGAATGGAGAAACCAGCTTGAGTGCGCTAAAATTTGAAAGTACGCAGCCAAAAACAATCTGTGCCTTCCTTCAGACTTCCTCACAGAGCCCCTCCTCCAACACACACGACCGAGCACATGACCAATGAGGGCACGAGATAAGTTTGTGCACAGATGGAAGGCTGACTGGCAGGTAGGCCATCCAGTTACTTTAGCCGGGCCGGCTCAGATGATTGGTCGTGCTTTTTACGGTACCACTGCTTCCACAGATAAAAATGTTTATGTATTTATTGTCAAAGCATTTAAGATATTCATTGCTATTGGGATGTTACTGTAAAAGCATTCCATGGAATATAACAAAAAGTCTTTCTGAAGTGAATTACCTACCCCACCTTTAAGGATGCTGTGGTAGTTTAAACGTGCTAGACTGACTAGCTGCAGATTGAATATGTGGAAACTACTGCTCTCCGGGTTTTTCTTGATGACAAAAAGCCTAAGATATAAATAAATACATGTAAATAGCCGTCTTTTGTAAACACAGTACTTTTTGCACACTATGTGCAGACATCTTGTTCAACAGGCTTATGCAAGATACCTTATTCCTATATGTTACATTTAGTTTGTATTCTTACATTCCCACCTTGGTTAAGCACGCTCCCTCCATATAAACTATTAAAGCCCCCTACACATGCAACGTTTCTGCTGTTCCACGAGAACCTGCAGAAGCCCATTCCCTCACGCTGCCCTCCCCTGCTCTATGGCAGGCAATTCGGAAATGTCAGACATCAGAGTTATTGAAAGCATAAAATGTTTCCTGCCCTGCCTGCTCGCTCTTGAGAGGGGAAAACAATGTGGCTTGATCTATGACGCCCTTGCATGCAGGATTCTTTTTCTTTATCTCTTGCAGCACTGCGCAGTTAACATGACAACAGCTGCCAGGTAGACCATCATATGAATTCATGATATACTGACAAAGATACGCACACATGCTAACACACAGGTGTAGACGTATTGCAAACAGAAAAGATAAGGGGTGAAACAGTGGAAACGTATCTCACTGTCAGTTCTGTGATCTTGCTTGTTGATTTAGCGGAAGAAATGATGACCATGGATTTATTTGGTGGTTTTTGTTGTCCGAGTTCCTTCCGGGAAAAGATTGTCCCACTCTTGACCTAACAATCAGCCCCTCTGTTGTTTCCCCGACTCAGACTGCAAGGAATCTGGGTGTGACCCTAGATAACAAACTTTCCTTCACTGCAAACATCGCTGCTACAACCCGCTGCTGCAGATACACGCTTTACAACATCAGGAGGATACGTCCCCTCCTGACCCAGAAAGCAGCGCAGGTTCTGGTCCAGGCTTTCGTCATCTCACGCAACTCTGCAACTCCCTCCTGGCTGGTCTACCTGCATGTGCCATCCGACCTCTGCAGCTCATCCAGAATGCAGCGGCTCGTCTGGTCTTCAACCTTCCTAAATTCTCCCACACCACGCCGCTCCTCCGCTCCCTTCACTGCGTACCATGCTGTGAATGGAT
This sequence comes from Notothenia rossii, assembly GCF_949606895.1. Taxonomy (NCBI): domain Eukaryota; kingdom Metazoa; phylum Chordata; class Actinopteri; order Perciformes; family Nototheniidae; genus Notothenia; species Notothenia rossii. Next base: position 87,885,762 of record NC_136904.1, read on the forward strand.
CTGGCCCTTCCTACATCCAGGACATGGTTAAACCGTACACCCCAGCACGTGCACTCCGCTCTGCATCGGCCAAACAGCTCGCTGCACCCGCACTGCGAGGGGGACCCAAGTTCCCATCAGCAAAAACACGTGGGTTTGCTATCCTGGCTCCAAAATGGTGGAATGAGCTCCCCATTGACATCAGGACAGCAGAAAGCTTACACATCTTCCGGTGCAGATTGAAAACTCATCTCTTTAGACTCCACTTCGAGCGATAGAATTACTAACAAAGCACTTATATACTAATAAAGGGCTGGCTTATCTAAAGCCAGTTGAGTAGCACTTGACATGTTTGGCTCTATGAAACCTGATGTACTTATGATTCTGTTTTCTTCAAGGTTGTATCTTCCTGGTCGAATGCACTTATTGTATGTCGCTTTGGATAAAAGCGTCAGCTAAATGCAAAGTCATGTAATGTAGTGGAGATAGAGCTGATCTGTTCGCAGCCTAGAGGACCAGAGAGCTGCTGTCAGGTGACCCTGTCCTCTGTCAGCTTCACTGTCGCTCTCTCTCCATCACCTCAACTCTAATTGGTGAGGCTCATTGCAGCTCTCCTGAATTTGAAACGATTGAGAAGCTCTCTGCCTTACACATAATAAGGCGTTAACGACCAGATCTTCAATCAAAAACAGTTTGTCAGATCGTTTTGTACAATTTTCAGAAGGTTAAAAAAATAACAAATTGTTCATCAGGGGTTTAAAAGAGAGAAGCTGTGCAGGTGGGAGGAAGTAACGAATTATGTGCATGTCTATAATATGTAGAGAATTATATTTGTCCTGCACAAAGCGTACTGTGCACATGAGTGGGATAGCAGCCCATAAAAACTCCCACATGCTCTGGATGGTGTCCTGCTCAGATGTATACATTTAGAAAGTACATATCACAGTGTTTTAATTATTCTGTGTATGTTAACAAATGTATATTATTACCTGTGTGTTAACGCTGGTTTATTTCAATACAAGGTTAAGACATTCTCAAAAAAAATGCAAATCAGCAGACGAAGAAAACGTATTGAACTTTACATGTGTGGGATAGGGCTGAGCAATTAATCGTATTTTAATCTCGATTACGGTTGGCACAATTACGAAAACAACGTAATCTAAATAAAACGATGTTTTTTTTTTCTTTAAATTGGTTTTTCAGTTGAATTATACTTTCAGTAATCAACTGTTAAAAACATATTGTTCCAAAAAAATTTTTTTCTATAAATGGATGTTTTCAAAGTAAATGGATAATCGTTTTTAATAATCGTGATATCAATTATTGACCAAAGTAATCGTGATTATGATTTTTGCCATAATCGCACAGCCCTAGTGTGGGCTGTATTATTTTTATCATTTTCTTTTGCATTGTTTCGGTATGTATTTGACTGCAGTTTATACACATGTTGTTGCATGGGGTTGTTTCATTAGATGCATTATATTGTCAGGTTTCTCATAAGAGTCTGACAAAACCACAAGCTTTAAAATGTTTTGCATAATTAAGAAAGACTCGGAAGCAAACCCTCTAAAAAAACGATTTGAAGAAGTAGTGATTTTGTCAAGGCTACATTACATTTAAAGGTCCCATGTCATGCTTTTCCGGTTATTACCCGTCCCCTTGTGTGTTATGAAGATTTTTCTGCATGTAAACGGTCTGCAGAGTCAAAACCCTCAAAGTACACCCTGTAGGGAGTAAAACTCTAACACAGAAAAGACCTCCCCAAAACGCCTCGTTGGAGATACGTCACTGTCCATTTGGTTCTTCCGGGTAACTCATGATGTCATGCGTTACCCGGAACGAGATGGACCAATCCGTGGAGCCGTTACGTTAAGCCCCTGCTGATTGGTCCAAATTGACCAATCCACGGACTTCCTCACACACACACTCAGTGCAGGCAGCTCTGCTGATCTCTCCTCCCTGGCTGCAGGCTGATAACAGACAGTTGGGATCGCGGCGAAATTCTCTCCGCAGACCCATTCTCTCTGCAGACCCATTCTCTCTGCAGACCCATTCTCACAGCGTTTATCAAACTTTTTCTTACTCAATATCAAGCCACACTTATTGTTTTTACTTCGGCTGTGACTTTGTGTGTGCTCAGGGTGAGTTTGGCTGTGTTTCGCTGTGTATCGCTAAACAAGGAAACCACACCTCCACTGAGCTAAGCGCGATTCACAACGTCCCGACCAATCAGAGCACACTGTGCTCACAGGGAGGGTGGGGGCTGGAGCTACTGGAGCTACAACGAGCCGTTAAAGGCAGAGAGTGAAATTCAGTGAATACAAGTAGTTTACTAGACCCTCCAGAAAAACGCGATTCTGCGATCGCAGAATTTACCGCATAATCAGCAAAATGGCGCAGATTTTTAAAAGGCCGCATATTTATCAAAAGGCCGCATAATCCCCGCATTTTTCCACAAAGTTGAGAAGGAAAGAAAGTTAACTCGTCTTGACGTGACGTCATCAGCTCGCGCGTCACAGAATGTAAACAACAATGTATAGAGTGAACGTGTGGAGCTCACACGATAGAGAAAACACCAAGATGAACAAATCTAATCCATCTCATTTACCGACGAACATTTCTACTAAAGACCGGGCAAAAAGTGGGGGGAAACTATTCTGCACCCCGTGCAACTGTATGTTGGAGCATAAGAGAAAATCGACGGTGAGCCTCAACCTCCAAAACCCTTTCGAGGGCTACAAGAAACGAAGTGAGTAGCCTACAAGATTGAAGCTGGTCAGATCACGAACGAGTAAATGAAATGAAAACAGAATGAAGCGGAGAAGTGTGTGTGTGTGTGTGTGTGTGTGTGTGTGTGTGTGGGGGGGGGGATGTGTGTGTGTGTGTGTGTGTGTGTGTGTGTGTGTGTGTGTGGGGGGGGGGGGGTGTGTGTGTGTGAGATTAAAATAGCCCAATTGCTTTTACATTAAATAAACATTGAATGTGTTTAATTGAATGGTAAAGGGGTTTAACGTTAGTGGCAGGTTGTGTGTGAGAGAGAATAAATAAAACAGCCCAATATTTAAAAAAATTGTTCTTCTTTTTTCCCGCATATTTAGCATATTTCGCAACTTCCCGCATATTTAGCAACTTCCCGCAATTTCACCGCATAAAATCACATAAAAACCCCGCATTTTTAATCGCATAATCAAGGATTTTTGCCCGCGTTTTTCTGGAGGGTCTAGTTTACAGAGATGCTGTTTGAGAAACCAAAGTGATTTTGGAAAATTGCACAATATAAATCTATTCTAGTAGACCTCAACAATGGAATTATGATCAGTGGAAATGGCCATGACATGGGACCTTTAAGCAGAGACTGGAGAAAGATACAGCCGAAGTTGAGAGCTTTTAAGATGTTGAGGCCAACAAAGGGCATGATTTCTGTAAAATGTTGTACTTTAATGCTTGAAGGAAAAAAGTTATCGCTCTCCACTGACATTGAGCAAAGAGAAAATAAATGAGAGTCCTTTATAAACATAATTGGTAGACTTCTTGAAGAATTTAAAGTACAGGTTTGCCTGTCTTTCAAGTTGTTATACTTTTATACCAGTTGTGCCAATTTGAAAAGATGAAAATGTTTAATAATGAATTGTAGGTGCTGCATAAGTTCAGATCACACTTTGATAGGCTTAAACAACATGTGGCAAGTAATTGGAATAACCTCTTTCAAAGTTTTAGAAGTTCAGGACTATATCCTTTACAAATGCCCATGCTTTGTAGAGATGTATTGGATGTCTTTCCTCAATAAGTACTCTCCTATGCAGCTGCTCAATGTGTTATAACCTTGGTTTAATGTTTCTTCAGTGTAAGCATGCCTATCTCTGAATGATCACACAAACTTTGCTCAAAGCTGTCCTCAATTATCGCTCTGAACCCATATGATTATTTGTCGTTTTGTATTTTGGTTGCTTAGGATCTGGTTTATCTTAGAAATAACACTGTAACAATGGCCTCCTGCTGTATTGGTAAAAACTCTAAAAATGGGAGCCCTGCAGTTATTCTAGCTTGGGAGTGATCGTGTATTCTTGTAAGATATTTAACTTCAATGTTAACCTTAGTTGTGCCGTGCCCACCCCCTCCAGGACACCCTGTCCTCACTGTGCAGCACCTTCAGCGTCAGGCTGCTGCACCCCACCTGTCTCACGGAGAGATACCGCAGGTCCTTCCTTCCTGCAGCGGTCAGACTTTACAACCAGCACTGCCCCTAGTAGACCCTCCTACACACACACACACACACACACACACCACAACACAGACTATAACACCCCCTTGCTGCTAAATACAAACCACCTTTTTGCAATATGTGCAATATGTGCAATATGTGCAATATATATATGCTATTAATAACTGTGTAATTTATACCTGGCTGCTAAACCCTTGTTACTGTTACAAGGTATCTATCTTGTATTTTGTAGATTGTGTAACTTGCTGCTGTTAAATACCGTCAAACTATGTGCAATATATACTTTATATATGCCATCTTTAATAACTGTAATATATACCGGGCTGCAAAATCCTAAGAACTGCTACAGGATTTGATTTGTAGATTTGATTTGATCTGTATTTTTGAAAATTATGTAACTTTTTATCTTTTTTTTTTTAGCATATTGTTGTTTGTTTATTATATTATAACTTAGTACTTTTTTTAACGCATTTAAGATATGCAACACTAAGCTGTCTGTGGCTCTTTCCTGCTGTAACGCTGCAAATGTCCCCTCTGTGGGACTAATAAAGGTATTCTGATTCTGATTCTGATTATTTAGCCTTAATTAGCTCTATATGTTGTGTTACATAAAGATGGCAGTTTGTTAACAAGTCAACCAGATAGAGACACACAGGGTTTGGCTGAATTTAAATGTTTTTTGTTTAAATGTAGATTTAAAAGCCAGTGATTGTTCCCTTTAGATATCTCAGCCCTGATCCATGAAGATCTTTCCCACTGTGCTGCTCAACATTACAAGGTAAACGACATTGCACATTTAAATGCAGTACTTTGAATGAACCATAATGGTGTCGAACTACCAGATAGATCCTGTGTACGTGTCCACTTTCTTGAAGGTTAACACCTGTATTCAGGAATACATTAATCAGCTGGGGGCCAAGTTGACATATAGCACCATAAATAATGTATAGAAATACATAATGGATTTAGCAGAAAGGATTGGTTGTCAAATGTCACCTCCTTCCCTAAGACATGCTACAAAAGGCCGGCTTACACGAGCCCATCAGGCATGACGGGAACAAACATGATTGCCTCGCAAAAAACAATGTGTAGCCCAGACCCAACCCATGTTTAAGAGAAGGTGAAACAACAACAACAACAAGAACAACAACACAAAGCCAGGGAATGGCTCGTCACCCAGCCCATTGATGTACATTTTGTTTAACCTTGCCCATTCTGTTCGACTCAAATATATACTGTGTTGTCTGCAGATGAGGAGTGCGCGTTGCTCAGCACAAATCAATACAGCAATCTTTAGAAAAATAGATGATTGGATAGATAGATGAGGGATATTCCTTCGAGGAGTCCGCCAAACGATACAGAGCTTACGGAGGACAGAATGGGGGGAGACTGCAGCAGACAGAAAGAGAAAGAAGGGATGGTCAGAACGACATAAGGGAGAAAACAAGAAAAGAGTGACAAGAGGGAGGGAAAGAAAGGGTTAAAGACCAAGATAGGAGAAAAAGCAAGTGATGGGGTAGAGTTAGAAAGAGACAGCATGCAGGAGGACAATGAAAGCAGGGCTGTGCACTACCCTGGAGGCGATTGTGACACACACACACACACACACACACACACACACACACACACACACACACACACACACACACACACACACACACACACACACACACACACACACACACACACACACACACACACACACACACACACACACACACACACACACACACACACACACACACACACACACACACACACACACACACACACACACACACACACACACACACACAGTGAGTGAGAGAGATGATGAGTGGGGATGCAACAGATATAAAGAGATGGTTAGGTACAAGCGATGGAGGAAGGGGAAACTCATTGGCCATCTTTGTAGATATTCCACGTCTCGATTGGAAAAGTCCTCCGTGTCTTTATGGGCCGACACATCTGGATAGCGGCATCATTTAGATCTCACTTAAAGAGGACTGCTTTTCCCATCGATTTATCTGGGCTTTACAGCCACGGTCCACGGCTCTCTCTACAATGCCAGGCGCAAATCGGTAATCGTTTGCTGATCACTCAACAGTCACAGCTGAGCCAATGGAGAGCCAAGTCGTCTTTCCGACATTGAACCGCCTCCAGACGAGCCAAAGTAGGCCACGAGGCTCTGAACTGAGAGATTCCTCCCTTCCTTTTAAAGTCTGTGGTGGTTCTGCACTGCAATTACCAATCAGTGGAAGGAAGTCTGCGTCATTTCAAAGCAATATGTCATTAAGGATGTTGGATTCTCTGAAGGACACACACACACACACACACACACACACACACACACACACACACACACACACACACACACACACACACACACACACACACACACACACACACACACACACACACACACACACACACACACACACACACACACACACACACACACACACACACACACACACACACACACACACACACACACACACACACTTCTCTTGCCTCTTATGAAACTGTAGCTGACTAGCTGTGTGTGTTGCCATAGGAACTTTATTTATGTAATCTGCACTGAGGACAACCGAGTTTGGATGTAGGTGCCGTACTTCACACAAGGAAGTTGTTCATTTACTTGCTCTGTATTCCTCCATCTTCAAGAGAATAGAATAGCATGTTGCTGTGTTTTTAACATGAGGATTCACTGACAGATTAAATGTAATAAAGCAGTGCATGCAAGTTAAAGGGGCCCTGTTTTGGCTTTCCCTTTCCTGTAGTATGTTATATATGTTTGTGTGCATGTAAACAGTCTGCAAAGGCTAACATCCCAAAGTTGAGGGAGTTTTTATATTTGTTCTACGACTGAAAACGTAATAGATTTCAATACATTAAGGAGCATACTAGGGCTGAACGATATATCGTGTCTTGGCGATAACTGCGATATGCATATATATATATATTCACATCGCAGGGACGTGCGATTTTATTCATTTTTTTATATTACTTAAAGGAAAACTCGCGCGGCTCTCATGTCAGGGGTACTTGAGTGAGTGACATGCAGGCTCTGCATGCACAGCAAATCACCAATCACAATCATTCTTGATCAGATCACAGCAGGCCCCGCCCCGCTAGTTTGCAGACCATCAAAACACCGGTGAAAAATGAGCGAGGCACAGGAGGACAATACCGGCGAGAATGAAGATTTACTTCCAAAAAGAAAAGCAACATCTGCCATCTGGAACTATTTTTGATACAAAAAGGTTCTTCTCTTCTTCATTCACAGATGAACCCCCTTATTTGAGGGTAAGCAACATGCATTATCATGACATGTTAGATCATGACTTAAGGTATGATGAGTCAACCAGTTAAGATCCAGACGTCCGTGACTAAATTCCTTCATCCGGTTAAATATAGTTTAAAAAACCGCAATATATATCGCAGGGGAAAAAAATATCGCAATGTCAGTTTTTCTCAATATCGTGCAACCCTAGAGCATACAACATAAAACTTTGGTTAAGTTAATTATGTTTATTCTTTATTGGAAAATAGAGCGAACTCAAAAGGAGCATTACCTTCTTCCATTCGAGGAAACGTTCTTTTGATTCCTGCATAACCGTGTCTACAAATTGCCTCGTCTAACTAGTGTTTTTTTAACATTATTGATGAACAAACCTTATTGAATGTGAACTGTGGTCATTAACTCCAACAGCTCTGGGCGAGCAATACTTCATGATGTGCCAGGTGAATACTATTGGAACAGTTAATAGTTAGATTCATTCCATCTCTTTCCGTTTATTGCCCTAAAGCGCTCTCCATCTCCAGCCTGAGGTTTAATGGCCGCTAATGTGTGGGTCGGGTAATTAGTAGAATAGCAAAAGAGCACAGAGCTGTGAAATGATGGAAGTGCTGGGTAAAGTAGTTTCTTGTGCTCTGAACAGACTATAAAATATGTATCTTAATGGCATAGAAAGGGGTTTCAGTTCTATTTTTGGACGAACAAAGGGCCTGAGTGGCTGGTCCACAGAGCAGCAAAGTGCGCTGCTGGATCCGAGCAATTCCCCTGATTTCTCTCCACAGCAACTGTTATTTTATTCACAAATCCCAGTGCAGATAAAGACGACAAAGACGCTGAAATAGAGATTCAAATCAGGGCTGCACGATTTGGGGAAATGATATAATTGCGATTTTTCTGACAGATATTGCAATTGGATTTGTGATATTTGTTTTTAAGCGACCCAGCGGAAGTTTATTGTAAAATGCGGCCATATCTCCGGCTAGTAGGGATGTCCCAATCACCTTTTTTTGCTCCCGATCCGATTCCGATCATTTGATTTTGACAATTTGCCGATACAGATTTTTCCCGATCCGATCTTTATGCAATGCATTGAGAAAAAAAAAAGAAAAAAGCATTCAAGTTGTCCCTTAAGGTTATTTTTTTTATTTAAATTGTATATTCTATCCAACATGGATATAGCTTCTTTTTTTCACAGCAGCATTGGATCAAAACAAAATAAAGCTTATCAGTACTCTGCTTACTGCTACAATTAGACACTGCGCCCACTCTGTTGCCAGATTTGAGAGAAATAAGCAACCAGGTCTATGAAAACAAGCCCCAAAGAAGCAACACATACATGATGTTCTGTAATTTGAAACCAAAACTAAGGCCTCAGGATGACTTTAAGACTTGAACATGGTCATTTTTTTTTTTTGTAACATTGAATACAACAACAAAAAAAGTATTTATATATATAAAAAAAATTTAAAATCCCGATCCCCGATTTTTTTCTCCCGATTCCGATCTTTTAGAAATCACGGGATCGGCCCCGATCCCCGATCACGTGATCGGATCGGGACATCTCTACCGGCTAGGAAGGTCGTATCAACGTGCTCCCGTCTCTAGCACCCCCGCAGACGAGCTACGAGTGAAAGAACTAAACTTACATGAAACCTCCGTTGGGTTGCTTTAAAGTCAAGCTTCAGTTTAAGATTCACCCTGTCATAGAAACATGTGATGGAGCATTACTAACCTGACTCAGATGGTTTGTTTCACCAAACCATCTAGGAAAGCTCCATTGGAAGCCATTTGGAAAAGTATTTGAAAAATACTTGGCAGGTGATTGGATCAATCTGTCTATCACCCACTATCATGGGCCACTTCTGATTGGTTAAGAATGACTGGTACATGTGGAGCACAGAACTTCTGATTGGTGTGGATGACTGACACACAAGAAGAAGAAACAAAAAAAACGTTTAAAAAAACCAAAACAAAATCGCAGGCTTTGCGATTTGATAATTGCATCATTTAAAATTGCGATTTCTATTTAATATCGATGAATCGTTCAGCCATAATTCAAATGGTCTCGTTTTGAGGTTATTTAGACTCATTACTACTTATCATTATCACCAGAACACGCTCAAAAAGCAGGGATATTTAGAAGCTTCATCTGAGTCAATGCATTTCGTTATTGATATTCATTTAGCTACTACAGGAAGTATCCGTGCATCTGCATGCACATCTAACCCTAATGACATTCTATTGTTGGATATTAGCATAGAAGAAAGACCTGCATCACGTCAGTTTCTGAATATCCAATATAAGGAAATAAGAAAATGACCTAAAAAGAACAAGTGTAAAATAGCAAATTGATAACCAGCACTCTTCACCTCATGCAAGCCCATGTCTTTTAAAGGTTAACATATTCATTATTGATCCTTCACAGTGATGAGCTTTGAACCAAAATATTCCTAAAAAACGATTGCATGAAAGACAGCGTCAGTCTTCAGGTCAGACAGATGGTGTAGTCCCTTGGAGAGTACCATGGCAACACACTGGCTGCACAACTAGCACTACACTACTTACCGTCTACATGAAACATAAATGATGACAAGAAGATGTATGCTGATACTCCTCCCTGGGTTTTACTAATGCAGTGCAAACGAGTGCTGTCTGTGTGCAGCGAGGCTTTTTGAGACAGAGCAAGCTCCAGTCATAGGCACAATTGTACGCTGGTGTGTGACTGTGACTTCTCCTTGCTTCCACGAGGCAATCAGGAAAAGAGGAGTGCGGTGTGCTGAGTTGTAGCCAATACAGCTGCTGCTTTCCTGCTCATTTGGGAGTGTATAGCATTCTTTCTGAATGGTATTTATGAAGGACACAAAAGGGGCATTTGGAGACAAAGGCGGTTTTGGAACTGAATGGGCCAGCTCCCTTGCACCGCCAGTGTTCTGACTCCAAGTGCTGTTTCAAGAGAGACGATATGAGGTAATTATGTAGGAGAACCTGCAGGGGGAAGAGAAAGAAGGGAGAGGAGCGGAGAAAGGGAGATGGGCCGGGGCTGGCTCAGTGTCTATAGAGAGCGAGACCACAGATAGCACCATCTGCATTCTGCACAGGCTCGGCCCGTCTGTCTGGCTCCATGCTGCCTTGAATAAAAGCTGGCGCAGAGACAGACAGCAGCAACACAAAAGTATTCAGACGTACAGTATAGTCAATCAGAAACTGGTCCTCCCACACAAATGCTGGGGTTCAAATTTCACCAAAGAATAAATTGTGAGACTGCGAGTGTTTACCCAGAGATGGGCTTTAAAGAATGACATGTCAACAGATAGCTGATGGCACTGATATAGTAATATGAGCCAGACTATCACCAACAAACAAAGTGTCACAGGTTAGATTATATACACAGAATTGACAGGATAATGATGGCAATTAGTGGCACCTTTTTAAATAGTTCTCATTGAGTCTTGAACATATTGTCCTGAGGGATTGTAATTTGATGTTAAGTCAGTTTCCTTGTTTCTGGTACTAAATGTTGCCTTTGTTAATGTATGGAGCTGCTTTGATGCAAGAACGTCAGACTTGATCTGATTATAAAGTCATATTTATAGAGCTTCCTACATTAGATCTTTGGCTCAACATGCATATTTTTATCAAACAAAATCATTAAAAATAAGGAGTTGAAAGATTTAAAACGTCTAGATAAGAACACCAAAGGAGGATAATATGCTAATAGGTTCAGTATACAGGACCTTGCTTTTATTGAGAATAATACAATATATTACAATCAGTATTTAGCTTCAGCTTTAATTCATTTCAGCTAAGTTTAAGTGCAGTTTTATCACAGAGTTGAATTGCTGCACTCCTGCTAATAAGAGTCCCTCAGTGTGTCGCTGGCCCCATCAGTAAGAAGCAGTAAAGAAACCAAAAACAATCCCATGATGGGCTTCAGTGTGCCTGATCCAACATGCTGCCATAGAAGCACATCCCAGTCAAAATGGCAGAGAAGCTACTTACTACTAGGATATCCAAAGAGCGGTCAAAGGGCCTCTTACCTCTCGGATCTTGTCTCGTTTCTCCTTGACGTCCGGCTCCGCAGGCTCACCATCGCTGACACCCACCACTTTTGGCATAGGGACGGGTGGCAAAGGTTTCGGCCCCGCATCCTTCTTTTTCAGTTCCTCCATTACTTTGTTTTTCTCAGTCTGGATCTCAGCCTGCAGCTCTTCACGTGACTTCCTCAGCTTCTCCTTGGCCTCTTGCAGTGCTCGCTCGTGGTCTGCTCGGATCTTGTCCCGCAGGCTCTCCTCCTCCTCCCTGTGTGGGGGGGGTAGGTCAAATGCAGAAGGTGAATTTTCTATTGTTATTATTTTTCACATTCTTTGTGCCCGAAAGCTAGATGCTAGTGTTCCCCGAGCCTTGCTCTTTTGCAAACTAATTAATAATGAACTTTCAGATGGAACACTGAACCTCTGGGAAATAGATGATAGACTGTGTTGAAGATGAAAATAAGGATGTGTTTGCCGTGTGAAATAACACCTCTGCCCAGTTTGTGACACTTAAGATCTATAGAATATCAAATGTGATACCATTTTAGAGTGTTTACCAAAAAAACTGATTTCTCATCCTCTGCAATTAACAGCTGCAGAAAACAAGACAAAATCACACCCAAAAAAAGTCTCTGAAGTCTCCACCACGCTGCAATTACATCTGCTCCAGGAAGGAGGGCAGGTGCAGAGGAACACAAGGAGAAGTCAAGCGGTGCCAGAATGAGAACATCATCTTTGGTGGTAACAAGCCCCAGGGTGCTATAACTACTCTACCCCATGAGGACATGGGTCGGTAATGAAAAACAAAAACAGCAGGATGCTGGAGCAATGGTGACAGGAGGACAATGACACGGTACTGTTCTTCTGCTGTAACTAAAGGGAGATTTAAAAATCATCTTGCATGGTGTTATGTGGGTTTACATAAATACAATCATAGTCAAACCAAACACTGTGTCAGCTGTTCTATAACCATTCATCTTTAAATGTTAAGGTCATTTCCTCTGTATTAATCCCCTTCAGGCAGCTTAGGAGTAAAACGTGTAAAAGTGTAAAACGTTTGAATGTCTTGCACGAGGCATCATACTAAACTATAAAACATTACATTAAAGGAATGGAATAGAGAAGAATGTAACAAGGGACACAAGTCAGTCCCATACGTTTTTATCAACCCGGTTGAACTGCTTAAGTTGCCTTAGTTCAAATGATTATATGACATATTAAGGATGAATATGTGCAACAGTTTGTGCCACTGTTTCCCTCACAACTCAACAGTGTTTCAATGTTTTATATGTCAGTTACAATAGATATATGAGATATCTTGAATTGAACTGCGTGCGTCACCTGACTGCAAACATGTGAGTTTGTTTATTAATCATCTTCCGTGTGATAAACACAGGAAATGTGTTTGGAACCAGCGACCTGCTGTGATCCGTGTGGACTCAGCTGCAATCCTCCACAGAGAGACACAGCTCCAGGAAACAATGCTGTGTGTGTTTTACTCAGGCTGTACCCTTTGACACGCCTGCATATGTGAATCTGTCGTCTGCCAAGAGAACAGCAGTGTGGGTTGTTAGAAGTCAAAATGAAATGATATATTAAAAATACTTTTTTGACTAGCATTTAGACCCGATAACCAAATATGGTTTTCAGTGTGTGTAAAAATGCTTAAAAACTAGTCCAGTGTATTTAAAATGTTATATTATGTTTGTTTATGGCTAACTATGGCGTCTGTGGAGCAAAAAGAGATTGTCTAAACTGCTGATTAAGTCTTATTTGTTTCTTAAGAAGTGTGCTGTTGTATCATCCTTAGGGATGGGTACCGAGAACCGGTACTAAGTCAATACCGGTACCTGATTGGACGGTATCGGTATACCGTTAAGCCGCTGGACAAACGGTGCTGCTATCGGTATATCTGTTACGTCTACTTCCTTAGTTTAACTTTAAACCATTCTGGTTGGTTGGCAACCCTCATCACGTGTGATGTATCCGGTTTGAGACCCCTCTGATTGGCCACTGTAAATGCCACTCCTCATCTCTCTCAACAGCGCTCTTATTATTGTTGAGAGACTCCCGCAGGCATGGCGGACAGAGCGAAGCGATCCAAGGTCTGGGTGCACTTTAAACAAATGTAGTGGCGATAGTGCAAGGTGCAATCTATGTACTCAATTAGTTGCTTGTAAAGGGGGTGACACAAGCAACTTAATGAAGCATTTGCAACCGAGACACTCATTGAATCTAAAACGGTGCTAGCGATACTGCTAGTGCTAATAGTGCTAGCGGGCTTCAGCCTCGCCGTGTGTAAATGTGACCTGAGCGAAGGCTCGCAGGCAGGTTAGCTGCTGCGCACGGGTAATATGTTTTGTTTACCTGGGTGCAATCTTGCAGGCACATCGCCTTGTCTTTTTTTAGTTTATTAACACCAAATTATTGAAAAGTATCGATAAGAGTATCAAAAAATACCGATACCGATAAGCAGTACCGGTAACGGTATCGATAAAATCCTAACGATACCCATCCATAAATTCATCCTGCTCTTAGCCCTTGTGGATTTTGGTTTGTATTTAAACTTTTATTTTCCTGTGTTTTACATGCACTCACGCACATCCATACATTGTCTAACGTTAAAGCTGATCAGGAAAAAGGTAGGAGCAGATGTCTTTATTGGTAGCTCTGGTATGATGAGACTATAATGTGCAAGCTGAGCCATTTTAAGTGTTAGGGAGGGTTTGGTGGAATAACAGAGAAACAAAATGCACATGATTGATGAAGTGAAAGTAAAGGTCTTTCATGCATGGACACTGGTGGGTGAGAGACTTGCGCTTGCAACCAGATAGTGCTTTAAGAATGCATTACAAAACTGAAATATACAAGCAAAACATGAATTTAGGGGACCTTGTGACTTTGAACTATAGGCAAGGGGGGGATTTAGAAATATCGTAGAACACCGTATACACACAAAATGAGGAGAACAAACACACTAAGGTTCATGGTGAGACACCAAGGTACCAAACGGAAACAAGTGAGGAAAATAACTAAATATAAGTTCATGTGGAAGAAGACACATAAATGCAAGAAAGAGATTAATAAATTGTGAAAAATAGGGCTAGGAAACTGGAAAGGTTGATGCGTGATCAGCATGCATCAAGCATCCATTTGCCAATGTCGCTTATCCTGGTCAGATTAAATTGGGGCTGCATCCTTTCCCAGCATGCATTTGTATCACAGTATGTGAGCAACCGCAAAAAATATGTTTAGGATACGAAGAATAACGAGGAATCACAATGTGAAAGGGAGCCATGAGCCAACGAACTGAGACTGTGACATGAAGTCGATGAGAAGTGAATGAGCGAGACGACCAGGAAACAGACAGACGTTTCAAACTAATTATCCCTCAAACAACAGCATGTGCATCCATTTTATAATTCTATCATTCATGACTCTGAATGTGGGGCCAACAGAGACCAAAATAAAACAGCTTCCGAGTTATGCAACATCGCCCTGGAAACAACTCATAAATATTCATAATCCCAACTCAGCCTGTCTGACTTTAATTGATGGAACACATATTTTGCAACATCAAGACGGCAATTAATGTGTGTATTTCTAGTGCCAGCGAATGCATGCAAGGATGTTTCCAATATGCTGTATTTACTTTGTGGGGATTTCTAGTTAACGTGTAATACATGCGAGTGTATTGAACATCCCAGTGTGCGATACAGCTTTGTGGGTACGTTGTGTCTGATACGTCTTTTTATTCTGAGCCTAAAGTCTGTGCACGCATTCTATCTAGAGGTGTCGGTGATAAGATGGAGTGCAATGTTGCAGTGCGTTTGTGTCTGTGTCTCTCTTTCTATGACTGTGTGTCTACACCCAGGGGGTTTCACGCCTCCTCTGTATGCCATCCTCTGTAGCTCTGTGAGTGAGTGTGCCCTCAGCAACATGCATTTAAATGTGATATTAGGATGGCGCTGATGTTAGATGACTAGAATGTCTGTATGCGTGTTTGTTCACATGTATGTGTGTTCATGAGATGCAAGGGAGCATGACAAAAGAAAATGAGGAGGTTAAGTTGACACAATCGTCCCTAATGGGAGGCGATTCTGCTCCATGAATGTGTACGTACACAAAGAAGTCAGCGCGTTGTCAGGGAAACACAAACACCGTCGTTGCAAATAACGCAAATGTGCATGTTTCGAAATAGTGCACACAAGCAATTCGGATGCAAATTGATTCCTACACAAACATGCAGTAGCCGTCTGCGCGCCCCCCCCCCTCCTCCTGTTTTAATCTCAAGTCACTCTTTTCTCTTCCTCGAGCCATTATCGTACTCACTCAAGCATCGCCAGGGATTCCCTTCGAGTCTCATACAATGTCAAACATGCAATTAAGAGCACGTCAACAGCTGCCTGACTCAATTACCTCCTCAAAGACAGCGTGAACTGCAGCTACAGAGCAGGTGACCACGCCTCCACCTTTAGCTTGCTCACATCTTCCCACGCCCCCCACTTCCCAAGATGTGATTAAGGCAAGGAAAACCCCACCTTCCTAATTAAGGCCTCCAGTAATCCCTTCCTCCTTTTTTTCAAATCAGCCTTCCTGCCTACTGAAGGAATTTCTTCTTCAGTGGTGCCGAGAAATCTGTTGCTCAGAACGCCATGGTAACTGGAGAGAAGCTGCAGTTGCCTTTCTGCCTGTTTTATCCCCCTTTTCCACTAAAATAGTAGAAAGGTTGGTTTTTTTTGGACACACAGGGCTGTTGGCAGAGAAGAGCACGCTAGATGCCAAGTATCCATGGCAACAAATAGAAACCCACACAAATATTTTTATAGAAATAGCGAGTTAGCCATTAGAGTCATTTATGCAATTCATAATATTACTGGGTTATTAGGGCCTCATCTCACTTTTTTATTGATTAATCTTACAATTATTCTTTAAAAAACCAAATCATCAAATATTTAGCTGCATTATAATACTGAAATTATATTAAAATGGTGATGACATGGATTAATTAAACCACCATGGTCATACGCAATCACTATAATCACTGGCGATTTTTTTTTTTGCTTTAGTATGTGGTAAGGAATATAATTCAGATGATTTAGAGATTGTAACAAAAGTCACTGAATGAGGACAGTCAGTGTAAGCTATGTTTTTAAAATAGTTGAATATCAATGTAGATGATTGAGATGTTGACAAGCACCTTAAACACGGGCGCAATGAAAAAACAGTTTGAAAATCTATTTTGACTTCTTCTAACAGAAAGACGTGTTGCATGTTGATAATAAAATCATTTCATGCTTGGGTGCAGACAAAAGTTAAACAGCTGTCTTTCTGCCACTGCCTTCTTGACAAAGTGTTCTGGGATCGTCTCACTTCAAGTGTTCATGCGTTAAACCACGTACAAGGCTGCAGTGCTTCCCACCAAAATGTGATTCTACCTGTGGCGGTGGCATGGAGGAGGGGTTAGAAAACCAAGGGGCTTTAGGCAAGCGCATCTTTCGCTGTTTTCACCGTGGACGAACATAGTGAGGGAGCTGTGGATAAACCTGAGTGGCCCTAGTGTCTGAGTCTTAAAGTGGACCTATCATGCTATATTTGAATAATATAGTGTAGGACCATACCTATATAAGGCATATTTATACTTTTTATTTTTCAAAATACCAAACAGATCATGCATTTTAGCCATTCCTCATTTCGCTCAATTTAACACTGCCTTTGGATGGGCTGATTCTGTGAGAACAGCACCATCTACAGGCCTGGCATATGTACTGCAGCGTCTCCAGCGCTTTCCAACAGCAATGTCCGTGGCTGTCTCCTCCTGATTGGTGGAGTTGGCCCAATAGCCGTAGCGCCACTTCTGTGACGTCACAGAAGTGTTCAAATCTGGATCAGTCTGTATCAGATCCGTTGCAGCCCCTTTTTAAGAGATTTGGGTATGGAGGAAAATAGAGAGGGTTTTGTTTTCTGACACTTGGTGAGTTCCCTGGAACACCGGGGGGACACATATTCATTTATAAAAGACGTACAGAAGTGCATTTTGCATGATAGGTCACCTTTAAATGCAGTATTACTCTTATGTAGCAGGAGACCCCTCTGTGCATTCCCAGCCAGGCTGGTCCAGATTACATTAATGACTCATTTAGATTGAATAATATGACACCATGCACATTTAATAACCTGGCGCCGCAAACAATGATACGCTAGACAAAGGGATTAGCTATGGTAACCGTGTATAATAAAGGCCTACCTGTCAATCATCAATGCTAGTCACAGCAGTATGATGAGCAAACTGCTTAGGACTGCCATTCAACATAACGTAGAAAACTAATTTGAAACCATCATAAAATCCAATATTTATGTCATTTTAAGAAGCGTATTTCTTAATTTCGATGGGAAGAATAAGAATGTAAGAAAGTGAAAAATGCTTTCTATCATCACAAAAAGCTGCTACACTCACTAATGCATAACGGATAAGTCCTTGGGAGGCGAATTGCAAAATCTAAACATACATCTCTGTACTGTTTACAGTCTTAATGCGATGTGAAGGCATGAAGGTTAGTAGCAACATTGCCACACAGGATACATCGTAATTGTGAGAAAAGTGCATAACGGTTGGACACGGTTAACTTTGAACGAAAGTTTGACTTAATGTGGACTATGTGGGGAAGAATATCCTACTTTTTCCTAAAGTGCCCCCTTAGTCCATCTCTGCCACGTGAACACAAGTGTTTGTCGAGCATCTCTTGGCCACAGAGCTCTCCTGGGAACACCACTCTGAGTTTACACCTAAGTGGTGTGGACAAGTCCTCCTCCTGCTAGCCCATAAACACCATAAGTGGAGGGAAGAGGCCCGTGTTGGAGGTTGTTAAGGTAGCAGAATTTTTTGCTTCTTGTGAGCTGTAGCTCCCGGGTTTCCCTTCACCGTGAACCATCAGGCAGATCCATGTCTCGCTTTTCCCATGACCCACTTGGCTCAAATGGAGGCTGCATTGCTCGATGTGTAACGGCTCTCCCAAGATTAACTGTGGATGTGTAATAGCATCCTCTGTCTTATTCTTCCAATTCTCTCTCTGCCCTCACAACCTCCTCCTGCTAGCTGCAACCTCTCTGTGAAAAAACACACACCTCTTTCTCTCAAGCATATTCACAACATATCCGTTTCCTGTTTTTACACTAAGCTGTCTCATCCATCATTGCATTCTCTTTCCTCCCCTACTTTTTCTAATTATTTTTCCATAACGAATTCCTCCCACTTGTCAAGTTGTTTGTGTATCAATTATCTGAATGCTGTCAAAGCACTTTGTGAATTAAAGCCATCGAACCCTGTGTGTAAACAATACCAAGCTGTAATCTTCAGTATCTTTACTAGTAAAACATATTTTAGTGCAGAGCTATACTTGTTCTCTTTTACCTCATCATGTGTGCAACTGTTTCTCACATATGTAGAAAGAGATAAATAATGTATCCATCTTTCCGGCTGTATGTATTTAGGTGAACACCTGAGCCCTGACAAACCTTGGCCTGTGCCCATGTATCTGACTTATCATGGCTGGCTGACTAATGCCTTCAATACAAACACAGGAGTCCATCTCCCACAGCTAGCACAAGCCGGCCATAAAACAAATAAGCACTAAGCCCGGTTGGCTGCTCCCGAGCTAGATATGGGATTTTCCAAGTGTGGAAAAGAGTCTGAGGACTGAGCGGTCCAATCACTAAACCTTTAGAGAGAAAGATCCTTAAAGACGCTCCCATTTTCTCCTTTTGGCGCGACGAAAACAATACACAAGACTGATGTACGTATTCAACAATAGAAAGACACGTTTCTTTGCATAATTAAAGTGCGGGCTCCGCTAAAAATAGGATGCAAGTCTATTTTTGACGCGAGGCGTTGCATAGCGCCGGGCAGGAAGTGGACCGGTCAGAGCATCCAGTCAATCCCCAAAATAAACTAATTTAACAAACCCTATCCCTCCGTAGTCTTTCAAGTAGGAGGAGGAAGGCCAGCGTTCTCCTCCGGTTTACAGGCACTGTGTAAATTATATATATAGAATCATTTTGATGATGAATGCATTTTTTTTCCCACTAAAATACAGCAACACATCTTTGATTCATGTCGTTTATAACTGGGATATTACAATTATTATTAACTTTGTCTGTACAAAGTAGCCTGTCCAGGAAATATGCCCAAATCAACAAAAACTGCGAGCCGGCATGCAAGATGCGCACGGTGGGTTATGACGCTGGAGGAGGTCAGACCAAAACCGTGGCGCAGACGGACCCGGTGGAATCAAGGGGTAAGGGTGGTTGTTGTGTGAGCCAGGAATATCTCAAAGTGGCATTTGAGGGGATTTAGGGATGATGTTGAGCTTTAGAGCATCTACAGCCTCAGCTAAGCAAATTGTCAAAAAACATTCCACATAATTTGTGTCCAGGAACTTTAGTTTGCTGCAAAAAGCTTACAATGATCAAAATGATATTATTCATTTATAATTGTATCGTGGCAGAAGATGCTTTGTCAAATAAATACCATTATTGTAGTAAATGTTCAGAACAAACAGGGGTAAATAGTCAAATGGCTTTTGACGATCTAATAACTGACACAAAATAGCCCCAACTGTGTGGCAATGGACTCCTTTATTCCTATTGATTCTGTCTTTGTATGGTACAATTGTAACCATGCATTCCTGCAGTTCTTCACTGCCTCAAAAGGTTTACCCCAGAGTCATGAAACTGATAGATTTAATCCCCAAAAGGACCGAGATCCCCTTTCCCATCCCCTGGCAAATCATAAATCCAACAGCTGGCGTGTTGCAGCTCTGGTACAAAACACTTTTATTATTAATTTGGTCCGTATGGCAGTTTGTGTGTCTGCGGCAGCTACAGAGAACACTGGCTGAATGCACCTGTGAATTCAGAAAGGTTTACTTGTAATTCAAGCTTCGAGAACCTGAGGGCCAATTCTTAATTTGCCGCTGAGCGATCTCACTTTGATCCCATTGCTTGAACTGACAGGGAGCCATTGTGGAGCCGGGCTGCAGCTCCAGTGTTTGGCAGGGATGAGGTTTGGTGAGATGGTCTGTAGTTAACCATGGTCACGTCGTCCCTGAGGACTGAGAGCCTCTCTCCACCTCTCTCCAAGTGCCTCTCAACTTTCTTACTCTTGATTTTGTCTCTTTTTGGGTCCCTTCTTAACTTCCTGTGTGGCACTCATGCAAACCAATTCAAACAAGTGCCTTTCTTTCCCTCTGGCTTTCAGAAGGTCTTGTCACCACTGATGCACTCCAGGGAGATGACAAATGGGAAACAGAGTGAGGCACACTTCAAATGGGTGCTACTGAATCCTTTCATGTACTTCCTCCCGCACACTAAGAACCAGCACCGAAGATCCAAGTGCATCAATTGATCTTTTCAGTGTTCCTTTCCACTCATCTTTCCTTTATCAGCAACCCCCTCTGTCCTTCACTTCTTTCCTACGGGACAGAAAATAAGCTTTGGCAAGAAATGGAGAACCATTCCAATCTTAAAAGCTACTATGTTGGTTTGAGACTACACACCAATCATTCATTTATTCGTAAAATATTGTTCACACAACAGAATGACCCATGTCAACCTGCTTCTGATTCCCTGTGAGGTCACTTCTCTATACTAGTGGTAACTCATTATAAAAGTAATTTTACCAGGAGCAATGATTCATTACATCTTGCTCCTTCCTGTTACGCCTTGTAAAATCTGCAATTATCTTTTGAATTCAGGATACATCTCTTTCTGCTGGATGGCTCTATGAGTGATCACAGAGCAGCCTCAAAGATAAAATGATATCGCTAACAGACTTCTGTAGATTTCCTACAGACAGGCAAGCTGCCAACCAGGCGATAACATCACAGTTGCAAGTGTCGCAAAAGAAACACAGCATTGCAGGTTTTTGTAAGTTGAGTCTCGTGTATAAAAATTCAAGCCTATTTTTGATTAGCTTATTATCACTTTACTTTATTAGGGGAACCAGTATTATCAACCCTAACCAAAGTCAAATCATGACATCCACCTCTTAGGTTAGAGGACGTTTAATTAAACAGTTCACATTCAAAGCTTCAAATTGCGTTTTCAATGTCATTTAACCTCATGGTATTGCAGCTACATGCTAGTTGAATGACGAGGCTGTGTATACACATTTAAATAACAGTAAGAACAGAGTGATGAAAATAACACTGATAAAAAACACTGTTTAGATCCGGTGGTACAATCCAAAGCCTATAGTCATGGTTATATAAGCTAATTCTTTAATCAACATCTAATTAAGTCAGGAGATCCTGTTAATATCAATTACAAGGTTGTCCTTTGTGTTGATGCGGGTCATGTGAATCACAAGGTCTCGGTTATATTAAAGGGGACCTATCATGCAAAAAGCACTTTTTGATTTCTTTTATACATAAAGATGTGTCCCCGGTGTGTCGGGGAACTCACGCAGCGTCAGAAAATAAAACCTTCTCTCTCTCTTTTTTTTTTTTAAACCTTTATATCCAAAATCAGCACTTTTGAAACAGGAAGTGAAATAGAGGCATATGAGGCATGGCTAGAATGGGTGATCTGTTTGGTAATTTGAGCAAAACACTTCATAGACATGTTTTTTATATTGTTTTATATATCTGAGACCTATGCTATTGCCTAAAAATAGCATGATAGGTCCACTTTAAGTATGTCACTCAACAGTTCTTGTTCTTACATTTATTTCGACAAACTCCTAAAGGCTTGAAGCCCTTAAAACATATATTCAAAAATGTGCCAATTTCATCTTTCTTTGGGAAGAGATACCGAGCCTTTATGGTCGCAATTTTTTATCACATTGCTTAATTAATAAAACCGTTTCATGGCAAAAGATGATAAAGTACTGTATCCCTCATCTCTATTCAGAGGAAGTCTATATGCAGGTATGCATGGTAGGTCTTTTTGATCTTCTGCTGCACTAATATGACTGCTGGGCACTGTGGGGGTTCAAAGATGACCTCAATTTGATCATGGAAAAAAGTAGGGTTTGTTATTCTCAAATCACTAAAGAAGTCAAACTAGGGCTTAAATGTTTGCCTGTGTTCTCAAAAGAGAAATAGTACCAGAAGGTAAACACTGTACTTGAAATACCCTATTGTTACTGGCCTGTAGTCTGTTTATAAATGTAGAAGATGTGCCTTTAACGGAATGAGAGTATGGTGGTAAGTATTTATTATACTTTTAAACAACTAAATATGCCATTTACATCCCACGTTTTATTTTTTGATATATTTTAAAACACAGCTCCTACAGAAAGTGTTACCACAAACAGAAACAAGCAAAACCCGCAGATTGTGTTTCCTATTTATTCTTATTATTTTCTCTATGAATTGGAACGTTTTCCAGCTCAGCAGTAAACATCATATATCTACTTTCAGTATATCTTATCCTGTTGTGACAGAGCCTTTCAATTGTTAAAGCTGACTGACATCTGATCCCCTTTATGGAAAATATATCACAACCTTTTGACTAACCGCAGATAATGGATTGTGACCTGCCAACACAAAGACACACAGTTATCAGTAAAGGTGTCCTTCTTTGAGCAATACAGGACCAACTTTGAAAACTTGATAGTTTAGGATTCAGTCAGTATTCTTTCATAGTTTCAAACCCAACAGAGGGGTTGAAGAGGTAAATGGAAGCTGATGTTTGAACTTTACACTTAGGGAATATCCTCCTGTTTTCCTGAATGGAGGCTATCAGTGAAATCAGAAACTTTAGTATTTGGCATGAGAAAAACAGAATCAATGAAAAGCTCGACTGCAGCACAACGTCTGAAATGTGAGCCCAAGTAAAAACCCTGGTTCACAAACCAGACACAAAAACATGCACCCTATCTCCTCTCACGTACACACACCCACCCACCCACACACACACACACACACACACACACGCACACAATAGCACACGCACACACACACACACACACACACACACACACACACACAGCTTTTCAGCCAATGTAAGCAGCTGCAGCTGTGTCCTACAGAGACCAACAACATGAACACATGGAGGAAATAGAAACAAAACAAGAGAAATAAAGAGGAGACACGCCGATTAATAAATAATTAGAACAAATAAAAAAGCAGCAGTGTTAATGAGGAGATTATGCTCTATGGAAGTCCACTCCTCATTCTGCCGGATGTTCCATCTCATACCAACTGTACTAGATGAGGTCTCCTGATAACAGACAAATTAATTAGGATGAGTCTTAGTGAAATGACTATGAACACAGATCTGAAAGATGAATTTAAATGTGAGTGATATCTGTTCTGAAGCCAACAGAGTGGAATCAGCATAGTAATAGAGATGGGTGAAATGATAGACACGCCTTGCAGTAATAGGGATTTATTGATCTTTTTCTATTAGTTTTGAAAACATTTCTTGTATAATTCAAATGATTACAAGGTCATAAGAAGGGACACTTTATAAGTATTTGTTGTTTGTATGGGTAAGTGATTACAGATCAACACTGCAGTGCTGCAAGTCCTACAGTGAACAGTACTTTTGAAAAAAAAGAAAAAGAGCGAAACAACACAAGAAGGAGACGCAAAAATCGACTCAATGCCATATCCTGGTTGGAGCTGGGGTCCCCTGCCAGACACTTTGGCAAACAGCAGTATGTTTGTGGGGAGTGTACTCCTATAAAACTCTAGCTGGCAAGTGAAACAGCAAAAGAGGACAATGCCTTTCATGATTTACCAGCCCAGCAGGAAAAATATGATTGTTTCATAGCATGCCCAATGACCTACAGGGAACTACAAATGTGAGAATAGATTGTCCTTGCAGCTGTAGCAATTAGGCCTAGCATCATTTACATGCTGTTTTACATGATATAGGTCACCAATAGGTGTCAATAAAGAAATATGTTTTTAATCCAGTTATGTGGAAATACCAGATGCCGTTTGATTGTCAGAATGGATGGAGGCATACCTGCAGCTAAACTGAGCCGATGCACCGCTGTGGTCGGGCTTTTTAAAAGCAATCATGGTAATGAGACAAAGCAAGTGATGCTATCCTTTTTTAAAGCTCCATTTAAGGTTAACAAAAAAGCAACAGCAAGCTTGATGCATACAGCCCTGAAGCCTGGCTTTAGAGGGAACATTGAAAGCAGCTCAATTGAGGTAATGAATGTGTGAAAAGCATCTTTTATGTAGGGGGGGTACTTTCATACCTCCATTTGCTCTGCACCGACTAAAGGGCTGATTTAATCTAGAAACCGGAATGGATGGTTTCAAGAGATTCAGAAACGACCGCAGCGCCTTAGTATTCTTTCCAGGTGGAGCCCGCTTGACAGGGCTTTTATATGATGGGGCGAGGGGGGACGTACAAGCTAGGGCTCCTTTATTAGAAGACCCAGAGGAATACTCACAAGACACAAACACGGCCCAACCCAGATTTACTTTAAAGCTGACAGGCGAATGAAGCGTGAAGACACAGGAATGATATATAAGATCACACTAAATATGATAAATAAGTGCACTTTCATGTTGGCCCAGGCCTTAAATTTGATCTGTGGGGTTTTGATGCTGATTTATGGTCATGTCAGAGTGCAAAAGCAAAGCTGCAACACTAACAATCACTGGCAAGGCAATAAGTGTTGGAACCAGGTTACTTGCGGTCACAGCACTAAACTTCAATATGAGAGGGATGCAGTGTGAAAAGCTTGTGCAGTGCTTGTACCTCTACCTTTGGCTGTTGGAACATAACATGACTCATTTGGCAAATGCATCCATTGCAGTCAAAAATACAATATATATATTTATAAAGAATGGCTGCCTAGCGGTTGTATGCCTGCACCAACCAGTAGGGCTGTCCCGAATACCATTTTTCGGGCTCCGGATATTCGGTAGTAATCAACAGCGAATATTTTCGGCCCGCGCGGGAGGGGGGGGGAGGGGGCGTAGTAATCAGCAGCGAACCACTTCAACACGTGTATTTTGGTGTATTCACGGCATTCATTTTGTTATTCTACAGTATTGTTGTTTTATAAATATTAACCCAATTTGTGTTCTTTGAAATTGAAAACGATATCGCATTGTGTTTTAAGTGTAATTTGGCTTGGCTTCCTATTTATGGATATGCTTTTATTTTGAAGGAGAGGTAGCGCTGTTGACAGGAAGTTGTTGTTGCTTTGGAAACAATGTGACGGAGATTAACGGAGAAAAGTAATATCTACATATAAAGACGGAGAAAGTAAACTATAACGTTTATGGTTAAGTGTTAGCACCCCCCGAACAAGCTCTTACGTTGATATTGGTGATTTCAATCAATTTAATTTGAGAAAAAAAAGGGAAAAAAATAAAAAACAAACAAAACGAATATCTGAATAACGAAATTGAAACCCGAATAGTACTCCAACGAACGAATATTCGGATATTCGAATATTCGGGTACAGCCCTACCAACCAGTCAAGTGTACATCCATGTGTGTCCAAAATGACTTTGCTTTATCATGTCATTATTAGATATTACGGTGTAAAAATGTGCATATGAATTATTGAGTTATAGCCAAAAGTGTATTTTGGGGTTTTTTGTAACCTTAGGCAACCAAATTAGATCATCATAATTAAGTCCAAGTGAACAATTGTGCCAAATCTTTTGAGAGATTTCCTCAGGGCGTTAATGAGATATAGTGTTCATGACAACGGGAGGAAAACCCCCAAGAACAAAATGTTTGCTGTAGCCGTGTCCATTGGCATAAAAAGCAAATAGCACCAGGGCGCACACTTAAAAGTTTGGTCACCAAGGCAGATATTTGAACACATAATTTCAATAGTGTGGGTATGAATTCTACAGAAGCAGATTTTGTAATATTCTTAATGGGGCACCAACATGGACGCACTGAAATGGCAGAAGCACATTAATACAACGGCTCAAAGTGCCAACAGCATGTTCCCCTCATTTCACTCTCATAGATATTCTCTGACAGAAATGTCTTTTAAAATGTCATACTGCTCAAAGTCAGTTTTCTCCAATTGTTCATTTAATAGTCTGAGATCTGAGCTGCCACAGAGTGTTTCTTGCCATTAGCCAAGAGTTGGGTGTCATGATGCGAGGGGTTAAGAAGACACATGGGTAAAGGCGGAGTTAAACCTTTGTATCAACAACGGTTTAATAATTGAAAGCTTCAAGAGAGATGGGAATAGTGTTCGAGGCTAAAGGAGCAGACTGGCAACTTGCATGACCAATTCACTCAATTCACTCATGTGGATGCACAGGCAAGATCTCCACATCTGATATCTACTGGACCGTAGGGCTGAATAATAATTCAGAAAACAGGATATTGCATTATTGGCTTGAGCAATCCATAAAAAGGCATGAGGCTACTCAGTCGTGAAGATAATCAAGATCGATTCGTAAAACTGTTATTAGAGTGAGGTATAAAATCCCTGGCAAATTAAATTGCACTTAAGAGAAAACTTTATCACAGAGAAATGGATTATGTGCTTGTGATTGTGACAGAAAAACCAAAATGAGCCTCAAGCGTGATTCAATAAAAAGCTACCTAGCCAAATGGTTCATTCTGGTGGCAGATTGCAAGCCTATCAGATTTACTGAGTTCTTTGGCAAGTACCCAGCATGAAGGCTTATGATGTAATTACCAAACCGTTAAAAACAATAAACAATTCAGACGGATTCATTCATTCTAAAAAGGTAAATATCTGCAGAGAAAAAAAGGTTTTCAAGCCGAGTTCAAGGTAAAGCTATGATTGATGTGTTGATTATACATCAATATATTTTCCAACGTAACTATAGATGCGCCACATAATAGAAAATGAAGGGCTACAACCAACAATGATCTTAATAATGTTTTAATCTGACAATGACCTTTACCATTTATCTTTGACTATTAAAAAGACATCACAGTTTCTCACAGCCCAAGGTGAGATCTGCAAATAGCTCCAAACACATTTAATGTACCATGATGAACAACAGACAAAAGCAGTTAAGCTTCCTTTAGGATTGATTATTCAAATAGTTGGTGTTATTTTACTGTCGCACAACAAATCGAATAATCATTAATAATCTCAACTATAGGCAAAGTAAACGCATGCTAAATCCCATTAACAACTGGAAAACTTCTTTACCTCGTGGTTTTGAAATACGACTTGTTTAGAAACATTCATTTTGATATTGCTTGTTGTAAAGCAATATGAATATTATAGAACAACCATGTTGTCATCATTCCTTTGAAGGTTGCCGATCAGTAAGGATATCAAATGATCTCAAAGCTATGCTACAAGATATCTATGCATTTCTTAGAGCAATTCATACAATGTTTATTAACCTGCACTGGCCTTGCTTATCCATTATCTCATAGACTGGTGGCACAATTATTGATTTTCTGTTTTGCAATTAAAACAGACTCTTAAAAATACAGAATTCAATCCACACTTGTAACAGAATGAACTATGAAACAACGTCCCCATGTCTGACATCCATACGCTTTTTGTTGCCTTCCCTATTGCTCCTATACCGAGTCCGACCACCTTTGGCTAATCTGTAACTGAAATGTCGCCGCCTCTGTCTACATGTCACCAAGCTGCCCCCTCTCAGATGAAGAGTACCGCTTCTGGCTACCCCTTTATTGTTTGAGTCAGACCAAAACAAATCCGAGGCAGAGTCATGAACGGCCTCACAGTATGGTGCGCTGTACCGAGCATTACACTTAAGTGATTTCTAGCACTTTAGACAGCCATCCGAAGGGTTTTCATTTCACCTTGTAAATGGTCGACTATAGGAATCCTGGCGCTGCATGCTTCAAAATAATGCAGCCAAACGTATACATTCCTCTGTGCACATTCAATATGAAACGCAAACCATTTCCTAGGCGCCAATCTAATGGTCACATTAAAGCAATTAAATACACGTTAACAGATCTTTCCTTACATGTTCCATCACGTGAAGAGAGAGACCATTCATTGTGACATATGGAGCAAAAATGCAGTTACAAATTACCCTTGCATAGAAGATCACTTTCCTTTTAGTATTCATCCCATGCCTCCTGCTGTGCATAAATACTTAGTAGGCCGTCATATTTCAATTAATAAAAAGGAAAAATCTAAATAAAAGATGGTTGGCATGAAGGTCTGAGGATTATCCTTAGTATATTGAGTTTACCAAATGCACACAAAAAAAACATCAAACGTTGTTTTATTGAATTGGCAACTTCAAAACAATACATCTCAAAACCTCCAAAAAGAAACAAAAAATACTTTATAACCAGGAGGCACTCGACTAAAAACCTTTAGGTCAAATATAGTTGTTTTGCGAGACGAATCAGCTAATTTAAAAAAAAAATCCTCATGATTATCTTTAAAAAGATCTTTACCCCAAATGCAGACAAAGTCAATCGAAAGCAGTCATGAACAATGATATTGGAGAAACAGATTGAAATATTCTAACAGTCAGAGAGAACATGTTTCCATGGTTGTAAACCTGACTGACTTGAGGGGGCTTGAAAAGATATTAGTTAAGTATGTGACAACAAAACAGATGTATTGAAGTCCTATCTGAGCTGTGAGAATAAATGGTCGTCTGATATACCATATATTGCATAATATTATTAAACACAACATGCTTATAGTGCCACGCCCCGTCTGAGCCACAGGGTGGTCGTAAAGACATTGCTCATGTTTATAACACAACACTAAACCTTGTATCAGCAAGGGTAAAGAGCAAAGCACATGCAACTGGTTCCCATATGTTCTGCTTCCATTTGTATTAACATGTTAAAAACAACCACTCCTAAGTGTATTGATTGTTATGTACCTGCATGAGAACTGCAGATAGAAATGAGCCATTAGCTATAATCTGGCATAATTCATATGTTCTCTTTTCTGAGATTAATGTATTTGTATGCATGGTCCACTTTGAAATAAATACATGATATATTATAGTACGAGTAGCACAGGCCAGATGTGTGCATTGGTCCTTCAACCATATTTTGTTGAAGTGTTGTTTACATCTTTAGAGTTAACAATATGAAATGGATAACCTATGGCAAATAGAATAATAAACCATTTCTCTCTCAACGGATTCATATCAACAGAGTCAGCTTGTGAACAGAGAACAGGTTCTGTGAGGCTTTTCTGTGGCAAAATAAAGTACAGGTGAAATCATTAAGAGCCTGCCTGAGCTCCTGAGGGGGTCTTTAAATGCTCGCGCGTCTCATTTTCCAGGGGCTGTGTGAACCATGGTCCTCTGGAGCTCACAATGATATCTTTAAAATACAGCTGAGGCAGCTATACCAAAAAGCAAATTGAACACTTTTTCCATAAGCCGCTTTAAACTGTGACAAAAAAAAAACACAGGGAGAATGTTACCAGGGACGTCTCAGTGGCTTTTTTTTGTATCTCATCACATTTTAACAAACCACATTGGATCAAAACCTATTCAATCAAACATGTAGCCATACTGAGATATCTGTGATGATGACTTGTTGCATTTTTGAAATCTGAACTCAATTGTCATTCTTGTGAATATATACGTGCTCTTCATACTATTTAAATAAAGCCATTTAAAAAAAAATGCAATTAATTACATGATAACCATCTCATGTATTCCAAAGATGTGAGCTATGGCTTTAGACTACAATAATAAAAAAACGAATCAGATCATAAAGGGGCTAAGAAATAGACCAAATAAAAATGCTGCTATCCGTTGCTGAACCCTGAGGAACACTTATATCCCAAAACCAATTGGTATAACATGTGAACAAGTATACATGCGGAAAGAAAGAACAATGAGAGCTCACTAAATGTGCAGGACACTGTCTTGGATGTACTAATAAAAGGAGAGGGATCATGTGAAGTTCTTCAGGATCAAATGAGTGAACCCCAAAGAAAAGAAGAAACACCATCTAGTCACTTTAAGCTCTAAACGCTCCTCTATTCCTACCTTTATGTTTCCGGCTATGACTCACAACACAACTTGAGCCCAATACTGTCGGCTCTTTCCGAGTCGCTGGTCTAAAATAATTATAATATTTCAAGCGGGCAGAATCACTGAAGCTCTAGAAAAGGCTTTCAGGATGGAAAAATAGCGGCTCCGCGGGGGATGAGGAGGCAACACTTGGAAGCCGGTGTGAAGCTGTTTGAGAAAATGCTTTTAACACCTTGCCCAGCACTCAGTTCAACTAATGACCGCCAACTCAAGAATGGAGGAGACCTTTCAAATCAAATTACCCTTTCCACCTACTGTTTGGTATTTTGAGCCATTATTTCAGACACGAGTCATTCGTCATCACAAAATAAAAACACATGTAAGAGCAGTATGAATCATTTATGTATTGTGTTATGTGTGCCAATAAAAAGGAATAATATTTCATTACATCAATCAAAAAAAAGTAAAACTACTTT
This sequence comes from Notothenia rossii, assembly GCF_949606895.1. Lineage (NCBI taxonomy): Eukaryota > Metazoa > Chordata > Actinopteri > Perciformes > Nototheniidae > Notothenia > Notothenia rossii. The sequence goes on from NC_136904.1 coordinate 87,916,679, forward strand.
TTTTTTGGTGTTAAATACTCAACAGTTGAATTTGACAAAACAATTCATTTGAACCTCCCGCTTCCTAAATACGACATAATATCCAAGGAAATGTAAAAGGTATGTATATTTGACATTACCAAATTGCCTTCAGTGCTTATTTACTGCCTACAGTAAGCAATCAAACAGGTTTTGAAATTAAACTAAGATTGAATGCACTTTAAAGTTACTTTAAACTGTGGGTTTTCTGATGTGAGGGTCTAAGGACAGAGGGTGTCGTATTGTCATACTGATATTCTGTACAAACTGTGAAGTCCACTAAGACAAATGTAACATTTGTGATATTGGGCTATATAAATAAACATTGATTGATTGATTGATTAGAGTCAGTTGGGAATATCATTAGGTAGCAGTGCATCTTGTCCATCACAGTTGGTTCTAAAGTGCGCAAGACACTTTGCTGCATAACCAAATATGAATTTGATTATGGTGGGGGGGGGGGTTGAGCCCAAAAGCGACGGCTGGCTCCCGGCCAAAGAGGCTGAACAAACCAAACGACAAATGTAAAAAGCTGCAGCCAAACTCTACCAGCATTTGGCTCATGGCATTGGCGAGCAGTCATTTCAAGCCTGTTTGAGCATTTACGAAAGCTTTTCAAACAGTCTGTGTGTTCTAGCTCATCAAGTTCAGCCATATCTGCCTGTGCGATGAGAATACTGTGGCCAAGGTAATACAAATGTTCTGTAGTACAAGAACCTAAACCATTGCTCCCCATAATAACACAGCGGGTAAAGCATTCAGCACCCAGAGCTGCACAAAAGGGAAGTAAAGAAGAGGGAACGTGTAACTAACTGTTCAGTGTGTCAGACAACAAGCTCTGTAACACCCATGGGTATTGGGTATCACAACAGAATGCAGAAGTGAAGAATGTCAGAGCACCTGTTTTGAGTGTGATACTACTAGTGTTGAAAACAAATGAAAAGGAAACTATTCAAATGCTTCCTCTCCTAATCATTCATAAGAAGAAAAAGAAAATAGGATCCAACTTTCAGTTTGGAATACTAGATATACAAAACATTGTAAATTAGTCCATACCTGTGTCTGTGCTCATCATGTGCCCCTTGTCCATGAATGACCACCTGTCCAGAGGCGTGCTTTCCCTCTTTGGGCGAGTCAATATGAGGGATGAGCACATCCTCCAAACCCAAGTCGAAGCGCTTGTGCTTGGAGTTGTCCGGTAAGAAGAAGAAGGCCCCGAAGCATAAGGTGATGAAGGCACTGAGAATGAGGAGGAGGATGAACTTCTCGGAGAGCCTCAGCGTGGCCCTGTGGTGCGGGAAAGAGGAGGCTCCCGGAGACAGAGTGGGTATCCTGCGGCCCGACAGAGGCAGGAGAGCTGGTGTCGTCATGGTTCAACTGTTGACTTGATCTTAGCTTGGGGAGGGGTTAGGGGGGCAGGGTGGGTTTACAAGTGCCACAGGTGTTGTTGCTGTAGCAGCATGCACGAGCTGGATGACTTTATTATCTCATCCCGGTAATAATAAGTCCAGAAACCAAAAAGGGCGAAGGTCCCTCAGTGAAGGAGTGACAGGTCCAAGGGAAAAGGGTCATGACGATTCTGAAAAGAAGAACATTACAGGCACAACATTAGCATTGCAGAGTTGGTTAGTAAACGTTAAGTCATAAAAACCCATATACTGAGTAGTTACCAGAGACTCGACACCATTTTAGAGACATCTGATCTATTCCTTCCTTCATCTTAACAACACTGCCTTAACGCATTCAGGATTATGTCAGAATAGCTCATTTCCTTTTTATGCTTTCCTATAGTTGTTATGTATCCACCTTCACGGCATCATGCCCCTTATAACCACTAGTATCATCTCTCCAGGCAATCTCTGACGTTGTCCTGTTGAGCCTTTCAACGCTAAGTAACAAGCAAATATTTGGTGACAAATCATGAATAGGTTTTTTATTCAGCGATAGCTTAAAAGTGTATAAATACACAATCTACTCACATTATGTTGTGAACTTATTAGCATAGTCTTCTGAAACAACAACAGATTATCTCTCACACATTCAGATACAGATACACTAAATCCTTTGTCCATGAGAAAAATGACAAACATATTATCCAGGGACTTAAGGTATCAAGAGATGCGATATCTATGAGACCATCACAAACAACTGCCTTCACTTAAACTGCGCATACTGCCATCTCTGCCAGGACACATTGCAGAATGAGCCCCCAGCTTTCTATGTTGCTGTTTTATTGCATTGCAGCGCCATATAGCTTGCTATCTGACATAGATCGTGATAAAATTACAAAGAATGACAGAGATGAAGAGCAACATCGCAAATCCTCTTGCCATCCGTACACACCGGAGAAGACTGGAATCATAATTCCTATTTGTGTGGCAGCGAGAAGGGCAAGACATGCAAGCTAAATACACTGCATGCATGTGCTGTATTATATCTAAACTCAAATACATCCAGCAAATACCCATGTGGGTGTATTTTCGAAAAGGCGCAGGCTGCCTTTACTCCCCCTGGTCCCCCATGACCGTATATGTAGAAATAGACAGCAACTGCTTTAATTGCTAATATGAAGGATGGATGAATGGATAGATGGATGGAAATAAAGCCCCTTTAAACACCAACATAAGGGGTCGTAGTTATGCCCAAATGATCGAGGCAGATGACGTTAAAATATATGGGAGCCTTTTTCCTCCTTATCCAGGTAGTTTTCCATCGGGTCTGTATAGAGCACCACACAGAATACCAAGTTCATCCTCACAGTGCCAGTCTGTGTGAGGTGATTAGCCGATACTAAAATAAATGCTACATAGCTAACAAGCGGCTAACTCAGTCAGCTAACGGTGGCAAGCAGAAAACACGAACAGCGGGGAATAAACTGACCGGCAACACGGAGGAAAAATCATGCATACTAATAAAAGTATTCCGCCATATGTGCTTGAACTCGCTGACATTTTAACTAACCTGTGAAATGTTTATTTATAGCCCGCATATAGCTATTGGGCTATGTTGCTAATGCTAGCTAGCTGGTAATCAACTGACAGTCTCTTGTGTAGCTGCTGCATCACCACCTTTCTCATTTGCTCGGTGAAAAACGAGGATTCCCGGTCCGTCTTTTGGAAGAATAAGTCCCTGTTTGCAGGTGTCCTCAAATCCACACTCGTCCTCGTCGTGGTAAAGTCTGCTCCAGTTTGAACAGTCGGTTTAGAGCCACATAGCGGTACACAGCTCCGGGGACACCGAGAGGATGATGATTGTGTAGCCGCTCTGTGGGACTGCAGCGACGGACTGAGCTGCTGCCCTGAGATCCAGCATCAACTACTCAGCCTGCACAGTTAGGCACCGTCTGACAATGTCCTAGGCAGAGTTTATGTTTATTATGATTTTAAACATGTCAACGTTAAAAAAAACAAGTCACACACCCCCAACACATTCAGGATTCTGTCAGGATAGCTGATTCCCTTTTTATGCTTTATTTTAGTTGTTATTTTTCCACCTTCACGGCATCATGCCCCTTATAACCACCAGTATCATCTATCCAGGCAATCTCTGACATTATCCTGTTGAGCCTTTCAATGTTAAGTTACAGGCAAACATTTGGTTACAAATCATGAATAGGTTGTTTATCAAGCGAAAGGTTAAAGTGTGTAATACACAATCTACTCACATTATAACGTGAATTTATTAGCATTTCTTCTGAAACAACACCAGATTATCTCTCACACATTCAGATACAAAACACTAAATCCTTTGTCCATGAGAAAATTAAAAAAATATTATTAAGGTATCAAGAGACGCGATATGAGACCATCACAAACAACTTCACACACATCCAAAATGTAGTGCTTCCCCTTAAATCAGTGATGTGCATATATTAAGTTGAATTGATGGACCTCAGAATAATCATTATATTAAAATGATCATCAAGTCAGATCTTGTATTTTTAATGTGTGCATGTTTTGCATCCATTGTAAATAATTAACTCCATCGTTTAGACTGCTAGATTACATTGTATTAAAACAAGAGGAGCTTGATTGGGCTTTTTTGATTGCTTCTCAATAACAATGTTAAGGATTTAACTTTTTTTTCTGTTGTTGTTTTTTGGAATGCAGCGATTGTTCTTTGTGTTATAGCCTACAATGTATGTATGCTAAAGACTGTATTTTATGGAGTTACAATTGTAGATAGAAACATTACGGAATGCATTGAAAATGTTTCTTAAAATAAAAAAAGTTGGTGTTTGATGTTGATAGTGAAAAACTTAGCAAGAACAAAACAGGACAGCTAAAAAATAGAGGTCTGTTTATAATTGTAAGGCAATCAAGCATATCTCAGCATCACACTTGTAGAGATTTGTTATGGAACAACTGATAAGACATATTCCTGTTCTGTCCTTACCTTCTGAGATCTACGAGGAATACTAACTACTAACTAATTACAACTAAACACAAGATTATGCATCCTGACTATGAGATGCAATTTGTTTAGCCAGGATGAAATTATATTTTATTAGTTGGTTAAACAGGTAGTGTCCTTGAGCCTTTTAATATAAAACAGATGTTTGCGCATGAAAACAGAAATTGTATAATAAAGTATAAACATAAGAAAAAAAGCACTATTCAAAGGACATTCACACACAATAGACGAGTCTATTTACTTGTATGATGTCCTCTGTGGCTCCTACAGGGTTATTGTGATGTTATCAGGTGTATCTCAGCTGAGGGCTCGCATTCTTCAAATTCACAACATAAAACATATTTTGTAATAGGTGCTATAAAGATGTTTGTGTCGACTAAGGTTGCTTTTCAATGACAAGATCAAATTGCATTGTGGGAAATGTAGGCTCCAGTCTTTTCCGTGCTTAGGGACTTAAAGTCAAATTATCCCTGCTCTTGCAATAATTATTATTTTGGATTTATTGAGTCACCTAATTTGATGGATATGTAATACAAAACCATTTTAGTTAACCCTTAAGTTAAAATGTAAAGATAACAACAAATTCCAGATGTTGGCTCATTTGCCTTCCTTTGACATGGGTGTAGTGCCGAGAGAAGGGAGTCGGAGGCGGTGCATCGAAGGTGCAAAGTTGGCTTTATTCAGCAGGAGAAAAGCACATGTGGTCGGCTTGAAGACCGGGAAGCCAAGAGAAAGAAGAAAGGGGGGCACACAATAAGTAGTCAACAACATATGTGTCCGTGTGGAAAAAATACCCCAACATGTAGTTGCATGAGTGAATTATGTAACCTATAGTTAATTAGTGATCACTACAAGGGACAGTTTAGAAATAGGGGTTGATCACAGAGGGGTGATGACATGCAGCAAAGGTCCCGATCAAACATTGACGTTGCAGATATATTGCATGAGCTGCCAGGCACTCAAGAATCCTACAATTTTAAACCAGAATAAGCATAGTTACGTTCAGCAGTGCACTTATCTATTCATGACACGGCCTGGATATATACATAAACGGTTGCCGCACAAAATTGAAAAATCGTATCAAATGCACTCTCCTTTATCAAATGCAGCCGGAGCTGTGTTGCCAGGAAGGACACAGTTTATCCTATCAGTCTCCGACAGAGTATGCAGAGAACTTTCTTCGGCTTTGGCACTGACAGTGAGTGCTGCGTCTTCTCTATCAGAAGAAAGACACCGCTAAATATGAGACACTTTTCTTTCAGGAGTGTTTCTTCAATTCTCAGAGCAGTTTTCCCTTCGCCCCGGCCAAAAACACACTCCCAGGTTAAAGCTTGCTCGGCTTTCTCTGCAAGTGAAGGCTGTAATTTGTTAGAAACCACAGAGATGACACTTCTCCTGCTGCTGAATATGGCTTTCCTGTAGGTGATTTAGGTGAGGGCCACAAACCTGGCTGAACCACAAAGTCTGAAGACAAGCCAGTGATAAAGGTGACCAGAATTTGTTCCACTGTGGTGAGCTTTAAAACACTGAAATTCAGCCTTCTGCACCGAGTGAACGATGTGGAACACAAGGCAACCACGTAAACATACAACCCACCATTTCAACATAAGTACGTATTATACAGAGATGAAGGATTGAAAGCATGAACAGCTTTACAAGTCTTGGGCAAGGTTAAGTGGGTGTGTATGAAAGAAAAAAAAATACTGTGATACATTCTTAACAGTTTTCACAGTGAGTATTTCTTTGGTAGAAAAAAATGGTGAAAAATGAATTATCAAGAGTAGCTGGGAGACTGTTTCTGGTGTTGCTATTTAATTTTTCAGTAAAACATCTCAAGGGATGGACGGATTGCCATGAATTTCAATAGACACATTAATGGATGAATGTATGCATTATTCCTATTGACACTTTTGAAGGCTACCATGTTGTACCCATGATTCATAAAGACCATGCTGATCCTCTGATATTTCATCTAGCATCTTCATCTTTTAAAGGAGAATGTATTAATCTTTCAATCAAAATGTGTCATCACTTCTCTCATCCAATTTACATGAGTAGTAGCTGGAGTCTGCTTCAATTTAAGTAGGCTATGCATCAACATGCGAAAGCGCAGATATAATCACTTTTCACTCTGAAATAGTTTTCCCAACAATATGATGTATTAGCTTAAAAGTTTAATTTGTCCAGTACTTTGGTTTATAACATAATACCTACAGGTCTAATGGCATTACCACCAACTAACAAACATCAACCTGCTTACACTGTTGTGAACTTAGTAAACAATAAACGTTAGCTTCTGAAGTTTGCATGCTGAGGTTAGCATTTAACTCAAATCATTGCTGTGCCCACGGACCAGCAGCATAACAGGCTGGTGAACTTCTTTTCATAACCAGTTACTTTCATTCTCAGGCTGGCCTCCCACTTTTTGACAACTTAACATTACATTGCATGTCACTTGTTAGACGTTTTTATCCAAAGCGACTTATATACCAATACTGTGCGCAATCCCCACAGGAACAATTTGGGGTGAAGTGTCTTGCATGCTGACTGCAGTGGGGTTTGAACCTGTGCTCCCCTGATCCAAATACCAACGCACTATTCCACTGCGCCACACGCCTCATTGTCTTACATTTGTTAAGAATCAATTGATTTTCCAGTAGGCTACCTATAGGAACTTATTGCTTAGGTGAAATTGGTTGCACTGCGCTCTTTTTAACAAATTCTTCACTTGCATGCATATTAAGGAAGATTAAATCGGTAAATTCATTCAAATAAAAAAAATTCATGATACTTGAACTCTTACCAATGAATCCTTGTGCAATATGAGCCAGCTAACCTATGCTAAATCACAATGCGACACCTATCCATAACAGCTAAGATAGTTTGGGCTATTTGTTAATAGCTTACTATTGTATGCACCTTGAAAATGTTAAACTGTTAATATGAACATCTTTTGTATGGTTGACATACAGGATGTTGAGTAGGGGCTTCTTGCTCCATCACTCTTTCAGCATAGAGGTCCTTGGCCTCTGGTTTAGATCTTTATTTCATCCTCATAAACACATAGATAGATATCTCCCTGCTTATATCTCTTTGCCAAAGGAGGATTGTATTTCTAATCAATTTGTCTTTCACTGTGAACGCTCCATATTGAAGTAGAGCTTAGCAGGCAGTTAGTCTGCACCGTGACACTGTCAGCCTACATACCAAAGTGAGCTTTTCTCTGACAGGTAATCTATCCATGTATAAAGTTCAGCCATGAAGACAGTCCCGGTGTTTTGCTGAGTGTGGAAACAGCCGGCCGCTGAGCCAATCAGCTGGTCCTTGAGCTGCCTCCCTCTCAGCAGCAACAACAGGAGCACAGGGACGTCTGATTTACAGGACACCCCTCAGTGAGTGAATTAGAGGCAGTGCTGCGGCGTGCAGCGGCGTAATGACTGTGAAGTCCTCCCGTCGTATAGGCATCATGGCTGTGAGTCACCCTCCATGCTCAGCGACGAGAGCCGGTTTGGGTTTGACGCCAGGGCCAGTGTGGGTGCAAGGAGACACACATAAAACACCCCAAAAGAGCTGAGCAGACAGAAAAAAGATGACAGTTTCCAAATCACAGCCAAGTTGCAGAGAAGCAGGGTGCGTGGTTAGAAGGGGTGTGTGTGTCCTTTGCTTCGATGCATCTTTGATTATCATTGTCAGAGCGATGGATTGCTGGCCTGGGAAGGATTTATCGTGCATTTCACACCCACAAAGAACAATGCTGCAGAGACACACACTCATTCTTTACCCCTTTGTGGAAAGAAGGAAGACTCAGCAGAAAACAAAACAAAAGGGACTTGGACTTGGCATGACTTGAGATGCTGTATTTCATCTGGGAAACACAACCAAAAGCTGCCTCTCCTGCTGCTGCTTCAGACAGGATGAAACAGTGAATTATGACATGAGTGGCGGGCTGCAGCAGAGGGACGCTGCCTGTCAGTGAAGGGCAAGGTCAACTGCAACCTCTGGCTCTGGTGGACAGCAGTGTGTGTCCGTAGAGGAAACGTATGTGTGTGTGTGTGTGTGTGTGTGTGTGTGTGTGTGTGTGTGTGTGTGTGTGTGTGTGTGTGTGTGTGTGTGTGTGTGTGTGTGTGTGTGTGCGTGCGCGTGTGTGTGTGTGTGTGTGTGTGTGTGTGTGTGTGTGTGTGTGTGTGTGTGTGTGTGTGTGTGTGTGTGTGTGTGTGTGTGTGTGTGTGTGTATAGTGTCAATCCCACGCTCTAGCAGCGATAACTGCTGAGAAGGGGCTCTATGACACACTCTTGATTTTCAACATTCAAGTTAATGGTGCGACGCAGCGCCTTCCCATACAGCAAAGACCATGGTCATGAGCCCAGAGGCAGCGTGGCATGATGGGTAGAAAAACACAGCTGCATCCACAAGGCTATGTAAATAACACTTTATGGATACCTTCCTATATACAATTTTTAAATAAAGGATGGTATTGGTCTCGTTATCAAGGGGAAACTGATCCAAAGAAACCTCCAATCTGAATTATTACCATTTTTGGTTTGATTGAAGTTTTTTTTAATTGTTATCCCCAATTCACTCAATGAATCCTATTATGATATGTCTCCATTAAGTTACATGGAAGTTGATATTATCTTTTCATTCAGTTCTTGGACATCACATCTCACGTTTGTGGGCCTTAGCTATTGCATTGAATGGAAAAAAGAGCCAGCCAGCTAACCAATCAACGCAGACTGGGCTCTGGTTTCAGACAGAGGGTGAAAAGAGGTGCTGCAGCACAGGCAGTATGAGACAAATAAAGAGCTTTTTGAACATTAAAGTATGGAGACATGTCACAGTAGAGGTACAAAATACAAATACGGAAATTTCGAAGGTTACATAAGGTCAGTAATTGATATACACATGGCCATTTTGAGAGTGAAGTGTTCCTTTAAACTTCTCTTAGGCAATCTGCGAAAATGAGATGAGACACCCAAAAGTGCCATGAAACATTTTCAACCGGAAATCAGAAAAGGAGGACAAATAAGTAAAGATTGAGGAGAAGCAACCAAAACATCTTAAGCTTTAATCAAGAGTGTGAAAAAAACTAAACAGAAAAGCATAGACACATAACAATGAGTAGTGAAATTAATTCAGACAGCTCTGACACTGCTGCCATACATACCAACGTTTATTATAATGTACGCTGAATGCCTTTGCCAATTTATATTTTTTAATATAAGGGAAACAGTGTGGTGAATCAGAAGAGATAACTGCATTTTCAAAAAACCACCCGTACGAACAAATGCCAAACTTCATTGCATCTCATCAAAAGGTGTTAGTCTGTGGAATAGCTGTACTGATGCATTGAAATGTTGTAAAGGTCTATCTAAACTGAAAGTATTATTTAGGAGCCAAATCATGAATGGTTATGAACAGGACCTGTAGAATCCCATTTGCTATTTCTTGTAATTGTAAAAGTAATTTCTTTCTGATTGTTTTGTAAAAAACAGAAAACAAACAAACAAATTAACAAGACAAACATGTCGATGATGACGATGACCTAATATTTTATTTATAAGGAAAATGTATGCTAGAGGGCGTAGGACCAGAAACGTTTTTTTAAAGCTTCTTCTTGCCCCTGTTGAACATGACAGAGACTATTTGAGATCTTTTTTTTTTTTTTTTGTATTATTATTTTTTTGTACTTTGTTATAATTATTATTATGAGTGAGAAAAAAAAATAAAATATATATATATTATTATTATTATTATTATTGTTGTATGTTTTGTTTCTGACATGTTCAATGAATTGACAAAAAAATTAAGAAAAGATAAACCTATATTAACATGACAGGACAGTGACTGATTGAATGTTAAGGATGTATGTTAAAGCATTATTTTGAAAAGTCACTGCTCATGGCATTGTTTTGTTAAATAACGTCATGAATACCTTGAATCTGTTTTTACATATCCTCCTTTGATTTACCGCATTTATCGATCAGTGGTTTTTGTTTCTTCGCCACAAACAACTTCCTTATAACAACATCAGTATTGATTGTGTTTTTCAGTCCCATTAAACCAGATCAGGTCTGTTGTTGTTTACTGATTCTGCTGCGGGTGTGATCTATCATTCCTGTTGACTTCTATTGGAAAACGATACTTATTCATTTGAAAATACATCCTCACCCACAATATCACCTTTCAATATCTTCACAAAATAGAGGAAACCCGTGTGAGATAAGGTTATCACGCTGGCAGTGATGTATGGCTCTATCGGCTGATAAAGGGGAATGACAAATTACACTTGATCTCATTAGACCGAGTAACTTTCTCTAAACTTTTAAACTAATTAAAACTAACATGTATTTTTGAGGCTATCCATAGGCATTGATGCAGACAGTGGTTAATTAACTTTGTATCATATCTGCTTAAAAATGAAAAGTAAAGTAGATATTTTTTAACTTCAAGATTGTATCCTCATTGCTAAAGTATTAATGTATGTTAGCTTTGTTGCCCTCTATTTGATTTAATAATAATAGTTATTATGGACGGTACATTTTTTCAGTAAAGACAGAATAATACAAGTGCAATGATTAATTGAGTTTTGATTACTTGACCTGCAGCTTTTTGATATTCAATGAATCGGAGACTTTTTATTTTAATGCAAAAAAGGCAACAACAAAAACTGTGTTCAACCTCTTCTACATTGAGATTTCCTTTTTTTTCACAGTTATTTATAACACTAAAATAAATATGGGTTAAGAACTGACTCAAAAATACATTTGAAAGACATCACCTTGGAGTGATATGGAAATATTTCACTTTTTTCTGACATTTTACAGAACAAATTATTCTACACATCAATCAATCCATTTGTTTCTTTGTCAATGGTTTTAATATTGCTATTCAAACAAAGTCCATTGACTTACATTCATCAGTCAATGAGTCTGCATCATTAAAGCTTTTAAGTAACAATACAAATACTCTTTATTCAACTTCTCTATCAATTATCCTTTAAAAAAAGGAGGAATAAAAGAAACACCTGAGCTCACTGAGTGACTTTAAGGGCTTTGTTCTACCTGCACTATAGGTGAGCCATTTACCTCCAGACACTTTCATAACGTTTATGTCAAAGTGAAATGTCAACCTCACAATTTATAGCCATGGCCGAGGTGAAGGTTGTTCCTGAGGCTGTATTTAACTCGCTGCACTTTATTCTTCAGGAGCTACGTGTTGTGGTGTTCTCTTTCTAAAGGTATAGGTTTAAAATGTCATGAAAGTCATGCCACTGATTTCATGAAGCTTTTTTAAATTTTTAAATAGTGGATGTGAAATAAATTAAATATTGATTGATCTTGTCTTCTTTAGTTCTGCAGATAATAAAAGTAAATGCTACTAATTTAAAAGAGACATACATATGTTTTAAATACCTAAGAGAAAAACGTAATACCATTTTCAAACTATTAATACCAGTTATAGAAAGAACAAGGAATACAACTAACTAAAAACAAGGTCTAACAAATATTTGCACCACTTTTATACTGTGTCATATTTAATGTACATATGTGTACACTTAAGAGAAGGATATAATATAACAGCTTAAGGCTATTTAGATTATTCTAAAACTATTTAAAATTTCCCTCCAACAAATTTTTTACGACAAACTTTACGATAACTAAATACTACTAATAATACAGCTTTATTTATATAGCACTTTTCATAAAGCACATGCAGCTCAAAGTGTTTTCATTTCATATCAAACCTTTATTTAACCAGATGAATCCCATTGAGATCATCGATCTGTTTTTCAAGGGAGACCTGCAGCTTTACAAAACGACACATCACAAGTTAAAAACAAACATCAAAAAATTCCCCTCAGATTATTTGTTAAGAACTTTAAAGCTACATGCAGCGAAATATAACATTTGATCAGATTAATAAACACAAGATGTATGATAATAACAAATAAAATAAAAATTAAGAAATAATGGTTTCTCTCTGACAGATAGACAACTGAGTCGATGCAACAATATTAAATATAAAACAGAAATAAAATAAAAAGATTAAGAAGACCTATAAAATAAATAAAACAATATAAAGTTAGGTACATAATAAAGACTAAGAGAACATTTAAAATGGGGGGTTGCTAATAAAAAGCTAATCTAAAAAGATGAATAAATTAAATCAATACATTTGATTTTTGGTTTAAGTTCCTTAAAATTCCTATTGCTATTTTCTATGTCCCATGGCTTGTCATTTTACCTTTTGATAGTGTTAAAGGTTTGATTCAAGACGTTTGATTACAATTGAGGGGCTTATTGTTAGATGAATGAATTCAGTGCCTGTTTGAGACTTTTTAAGCATCAGCAGGAACCCTGTTTGACCTAGAAAATGTAAAAGAAAATAGACGGTGAACTTAACACAGCAGTGGCTCCAGCACCAACCTTCACTGGCTTTTACCAACTCCATTATTTTCCAGTGGGAGCTGGTTAGGCTCCATTTAGAGCTCAGTAAGTATATTACTGTCATGACTGTGGCCTTGACTCTTTGTCCATAATCATGTTACACAGTGTTCAACCTGGACGACCTGCAGTCTCTCAGCCTGTTGAGCACAGGAAGCTTATTCTGAAGACACAAACACTGCTATTGTTCTGAGTTTAACCGCATTGCATTGTGGACGCAGAAAAGAGTATCAACAGAGTTTGTCGTTGCTTTTGGTGACCTTTTTTACTTTGAGCTGGTGGGGATTGCTTCATTTGTTACGTAACTTTCTGCTCCAGAAACAAGAATATGTGACGCCCATGAATTATTAACAACAAGCTAATTTAACAAATCAAGATGAATTATTCAAAACTTGACACACAGGGATTTCTGTATCAGGATGTTCATTCTCTTAGAGCTCTCTTTCCCAGAGTGCATTTCGGGTGTCCTTCAATGTACTGTGTGTGTGTGTGTGTGTGTGTGTGTGTGTGTGTGTGTGTGTGTGTGTGTGTGTGTGTGTGTGTGTGTGTGTCTTGACAATGATAAAGCCAGTGCTGCTCTCTTGCAGCTTACTGATAAAGATATGATGTCAGCTGCTGTCACAACACTGGATCTGAGGAGACATGATGCGGATACCTGCATCTCTGCTCAGATTTCTCTTCAGATGCATTGTGTCCTTGTCTTTAGTTTTTATATTTAAGCAATTTTTTACATTTAATAATGAGAGGATGACCGCACTGAGTTCTTTTTCTGCAAAAATGACAACTTTTTTTTTTTTTTACAAAGAGCATCGGCCGATATCCTTGCTTCATGTATTGTTTTTGGGTTTTCTTTTAAATTCTATTTTAAAAAGGGCAGTATGAATTATGATTTTTTTGTAAAAATATAGCTTTTTTTTTTACACGTAACACATCTAACTGTGAATTTAGTGCATAGTGCATCTACTCTATGTATATTTTTGTAAATAAATATTCCCATATATTCACAGAAGCAGAGAGTGCAAAGTGAAAAACAAAGTGCAAATAAACAAAATAATGTATTAAACAATTATTATTATACGTGTAACAAGCTAACCATTAAAACACAAGCAACATAAAATATAAAAGATTAAACAAAAGAAAATGTGTCAGTGAAAGAATATTGTATCATGATCCCTGTTCTGTCTATTACAAGGAACATTAGTCCAGAGCTCAATGGCGGGTGAAGGTGGTTTATGAGATGTTCCCTCTGGGGTTTGCAGCCATCGTGAGCCTCCTGACATATGCAGTCGATTGTTGTGTGTGTGTGTGTGTGTGTGTGTGTGTGTGTGTGTGTGTGTGTGTGTGTGTGTGTGTGTGTGTGTGTGTGTGTGTGTGTGTGTGTGTGTGTGTGTGTGTGTGTGTGTGTGCATGAGAGTTCCTTCTGAATTGACTTCCCTGAAAGAAGGGAGGGAGTGAAGGAAGTGGGAAATCTATAATAAGGCAGTTTTCGAGCCACTCCATCATCTTTCACCCACACAGGGGGCGAAGCCTAGCCGAGCTAGTTCAGGCAGTCAACTCGAGCACTTATGCTGCATTCATACATAACGCACCTTGCCACTCTACAACCAACCAAACAGTCTCCTTAATATGCCGCTCTATTTAACCTGCCAGATATCTCTCTATGCATTGCTTGCTGCTGCTATTGCTGCAGCTACTTCCACGTCACTGCTGCTTGCCTGCCCCACCACCACCCCAGCTTCCACCTGTAGGCCCGGGGAGTTAGTCATCGTGCTATGTATATCTGTGGAGTGATGAGACCCGAGCCTAGACGCAAAACTCAACTATATGCTGCTTCTAATAAAAATGTTCAAGAACACGTGAGTTGTCTGACTGAACTGCCCTCATTTAATAAAAGTGTGTGTATGTGTGTCCGTGTCCGCAGTGACCTCCAAATTGAACAACTACTGTGTGTTATTAGGCAGTGCCACAGCTGCTCTGTGATGGGTTTTCGTGGAACAGGTCACCTTTCATCAAACATTCATATTAAGGGAGTCGATCTTGAGGCACTTAAGAAATGTTTCATGATAATGCAGAATTCATCAGCAGCCTCTTGGCACCGCACTGCTCCAGTAAACACGGCGTTAGAGAACGCAGATTATGAATGATTTGTAAGAACAAGCAGGGAAATGTTAACGTCACAGACAGAGGGACAAGGGAGGGTTGTTAAATAAAACGGTAGCTCTCTGCTGCCACCTGGTGCCTGGGAGAGGGGCTACCACACTCAATTAACTTTAAAAAGATTCCCATATGTTGAAATATGCAGCCACTGAATAATTGAATATTATCTACGATTCTTCCTACAGGACATATGTTCAGATAAATTAAAGAAAATGACAAAATCATGTTCTTGTAATAGTTATTTTGAGTATATGATCCACGTATGTTGGCTTTGTTCTCACCACGTTCTAACAGGTACAAATAAAACCATTTGTTTTTGGTTTGAAAATAAAATAAATCAGATTTTTTATTTTATTTCAGAAGGGCACACATGCAAATTATCAAAGGTCAGCTGTTACTACAGTTCCATCAAAGAATAGGGCAAGTCAGGGAAACTGAGAAATAAGACTTTATTTTGCTCGTACAGGATAAATTGTCCAGTAAAAATATTGGGAAGCATTCAGAATAAACTCTTTAGATGAATGTATAGTCAGTGTGAAACGGTTCACAAATTGAACAGCAGCTGGTTGATTCTTAGATCTTGGACCGCAAATCAAAAAGATTTGTCCTCATGTCTCCACAAGTATTTGCATAGGTCTATTATACCATTCATCTTTACAACAAGAATAAAACAAATATTGTTTATGTTAGCAAGATATGGAAGTTGTCACTACATCTCACATTGGAAACCTTGACTTAATCATTTTGGCCGTCAGCGTCTTCTTTTTTTTCAACCATTTGCTGTCACACGAAAAAAGTCATCTTAGAATACAGAAAATCTAAAACAGGCTATATTGGCTCTTTTAAAGTTTCATGTGTCTGGTTTTAAGTCGGTGCTATAAAAGCGTCTGGAGAGGAACAACTTTGTATTCAAAGCGGAGGCCGACTGCAGCGTCTAGGTCAGTGATTCCCAGAGAGAGCAGAGTAGAGCTAGGTTGCAAAGCTGAAGGAAAAATACAATATGCAAAGTCTTTACCTGCACAGAACAAAAGCAAGATTAGGTTGTTTACAAAAAATACATGTTTCACATTATGACAAATCTTAAAATAATGAAATATTTCTTAATTTAAAAAGGCACAGTGTAGTGTAGTCCAGCTCAGTGCTTTTGACTTGATTGTGAAAAATATAGCAATGAAAACTGACTTTTTGTAAACAGTGTGTGGCACCACGCTTTATGCATCAGCTCATCAATAGAGTGTATATAACAGCATTGCATTGACTAGGTATTGATCGTCTCTTTTAAGCAAATGTGCCATTAAATAATGTTATATTAAGTGTAAATAATGCAAAAGTATATGGTAATGTTTTGAGGTAATTATCATTTTGAAATTATTAAAAGTGTACAAAAAAGTACCTGTTGTTAATATTACTACTTAAAGGCATTAATTACAAAGTTTTACATTTCAATTTCCTCAAGTGAACTTTAGATACGACTGAATATTAATAATATTACAATGATCTATAGTTATTAGGAAGACTTCTAGATTACCAAGTTTGTGCCCATAACAACTACATTAGGTATGTGTGTACAAACAAACGAAACATGTAACTGTAACAGCACTTTGTTATTTATTGAAAAATGTTTTGAAATGTTCAGTCTAACGGATTAGGACATTTTACAATTGAAGATTAAACGTATCGTCATTGAACTCTAGATAAACTCTGTAATGGCGACACTGTTTGAAAATGAGTCACTGTGTTTTGATGGCACTTTATTCCTAAATATACTTTCCCTGACTAAATGATATGAATAAAGTCTAATTTTTTTTAATTTAAAATACTTTAAAGCTATATATGAATTAAACTGGAAGATTTGAATGTCGAAGCAGTTCTATCTTTTTTTAGGTCATAGGCAGAGCTTAGATACTTAAGGCACTTTACAACATCAGCTGTTCAGTTGAAGGAACTCAACTCAACTCCCTTTCAGCACCGTTCTCACTTTCTGGAAATACTTTGCAAAGTTTAGACGAGGCTCAACTTGAGGCGGCTTATACAACCGTCCTGTGGTTGGTATTTTTGTGATATAATGGAGTCTTTTGCCGTTCCTTGAATTCGTCCGTTTTATTACTTCGTAGGCACTTATGAACAGAAGGTCTTGAATCCCGTTGTCTTTCAAGTTAGATATTTGTGATTCGTAGAAAACACCCCTATTTTACACTCGCACATTTTTTTTTCTTCCGTGTTTTTGCAGCAGTTTTATACCAACGTCATAAATACATACATTTGCGAGCTCTAAATTCTCCGGTCAATGAGCAGCTCCATTCACAATCGACATTAAATAGTCTTACGTGTTTCGGGGATCTTGCAGGTTGAAGTCAGCTCAATGTCTGATATTCAGTTCTCTCACACAGTTCCTCTAGGTAATGTCATGTTTAGTTCAAGGTTTTCAGTGTATGGGTGAAAGGGCTTTAGATCCAGAGCCCACACTGATATAGTCCTCGAATGGTGGGCTGGAGGTAATCACTTTCAGACTAACATTCTTTGATGTCCTGCTTCAGCCACCGTGTCTTTAGAACTTCACCTTCCTGTCTGACCTTCTTACCATTGACACCAACACGTGCTCCCCCGCTATGCTAACGTTTTTGTTACTGCGCTCCTTTATTACGATGCGTCCTCTGTACGTGTCTCGCCTCCTCAGAGCTCCACGGTGCGCAGGTGACCGCGGGGGGAAATCGCAGCTATCACGCTCTGAGGCAAACACTCCGACTGCTCCACGAAGCTGCTGCAACACGACCAGTGAAGCTTCCCCGGGTGTCCTTTGTGACCGTGACCGCAACCTTTAAATCCTCCTGCAGACACACAGACAGACAGGTGGAGACAGATATGAGTTTAAGAAAAATAACTCCTGGGTTTGTACGTACATCCAGGCTCCAAGAGAGTGTTGATGACATATATGTAATCATCTAAAGCAGGGGTTCCCAAACTTTTCAGCCTGCGACCCTCAAAATAACAGTGCCAGAGACTGGCGACCCCCGTTTTCCGCACAAACACTGCGCTAGTGGATTGTCAAAGGGGGAGCCTCGTTGCGGGGAAATTATACAGATGGCTAGTCCGCCCCTGAAAATGTCTATGCAAACGTTTTTATTATTAATAATTAAAAAATCTTTTTTAGCAATTTTCTTTAATAATTTTTTTTTTTTCATTTTTATTTTGTAATCATGTCGCGACCCCCACTCGGGGTCTCACGACACCCCGGGCGGTCGTGACCCCCACTTTGGGAACCCCTGATCTAAAGCACAGTTGTTCAATATCAGAGACATACAGTATTTGTCCTAACAAGGAATCAGTATTTTAAAAGGATATGCAGTTAGAAAGTAGACAGTAGGTCCCAAAACATCATCTTGTTAAAGTATATATTTTGTGTTATACT
Source organism: Notothenia rossii (assembly GCF_949606895.1). NCBI lineage: Eukaryota > Metazoa > Chordata > Actinopteri > Perciformes > Nototheniidae > Notothenia > Notothenia rossii. Next base: position 87,935,121 of record NC_136904.1, read on the forward strand.
ACTCTATATGTAAACACTATATGACTTAATATCTATTGCAAAGTGCACTTTTTTCCATGCATTCAAATTGTGTATCCTTAGTCAAAATACAGCATGTTTACTGGATGCACAATTCATAAAAATACATAATATACATGTTTGACACTGGTATGTGTGATTGTATCTTAAGCATCTCTGTTATGGAAGCACACAGAGAGTAAAATAATCAGATTACACCCATACTGAAAAAAACCTGGACTCACACCTGACATCATGTCCAACTTCCGGCCCATCTCCAATCTCCCCTTCCCATCAAAACTACTTGAACGTGTTGTAGCCTCCCAACTGAAATCCCAACTGAAATCCCATTTTAGCTCCAATAACCCTTTGAACCCTTTCAATCAGGATTCCAAACAAAGCACAGCGCAGATACGGCCCTCCTCAGAATCACTAACGACCTCCTCCTCTCCTCAGACTCCGGCAATCTCAACATCCTCATCCTCCTCGACCTCACAGCAGCGCTCGACACCACCAACCACACCATCCTGCTGTCCCGCCTGGAATCATCACTGACACTGCACTCTCCTGACTGAAATCATACCTCACCAACAGACACCAGTTCATCCACATCAATAACTGCACTTCCTCCACTGCCCCTCTGTCCCAAGGCTTCCCCCAGGGTTCGGGGCTTGGTCCCCTCCTCTTCATCCTCTATATGCTTCCCCTTGGAAAAATCATCCGCCGCCACAACCTCCAGTATCACTGCTACACGGATGACATCCAACTCTACATCTCCACAAAAATCATCACTGCCACAACTCACTCCACACTCACCAACTGTCTCTCAGAAATTAAATCCTGGATGCAAACAAACTACCTTAAACTGAACAGCGACAAATCAGATATCATAATCGGACCCACATCCCGCACCAACACCACCCAGAACTTCAACTTCACCCTTGACAACACCACTCTAACCCCCTCTCCTCACATTCGCAACCTTGGAGTAATCTTTGACAGCCAGCTCAAATTCGATAAACACATAAACCATATCACCAGAGGCCTTTACTACGAAGCTGGTTCAACCTAACCTGGATATGATATGAGTTAGCCGGTTGGTCTATCCAAAACATACGCACTCTCGCTAAACGGTACTACAACACGGGTTATCAAGTGGATCGCTCAAGCCAGCCGTGTCCTATCTAGTTAGGTGCGCGTTCACATGAAAGGGGTGGTATTTGGAGCATTCGACCAATCACAAACATGGAGAAGCATACTGACAGCGCAGCGCGTCATACTTCCTGAATGAAAAGTCAACTATATAATTAGACAAATATGAAGACGTTAAACTTTAAACATCCATGACTTAAACACTGTATCCAGGATAAAAGCCACATAGCTGCACCTGCAAGGTGAATACAGCTGGTAAAAGAACAAGTGTTTGTATCTGACTTTAATTACATTGGTCTCGAGTGTTTCGTCAACTTAATGTGTTGAATAAAATAATACTTCTGCATACAGTATGTGACACTGAGTGTTGCACGGCCAGATACGGCTCAGCTGACTCAGATAAGGAAATATATGATACATTATGATGTGATATGCCGCGGACTGTACTTAATGTTACTCTGATCCGGTTACTTGTGTTGTGGCAGATATTTAAGAAAGCTTTCTTAACGCTAATGTTATAATAGTCAGATTGCTCTGAAGATGGGAGGTGATATTCTATTAATGTTCACAGAGTCGGTGATTTTTGCCGGCCGTCTTTCCTGCAACGGCAGCTTTTCTGTATTTCCTTTCTCCTGTAATACTTGATCGCTTTAAACTCCGCACACTGAGCTCTGATTGGTCAGCAGGCAGTGCTTTCACTGAGTTGAGCTCTTAGCCTGCAACCTAACCTGGTCCCAACCAGGTTAGCCGCACAGCATAAGTTACCATGGAGATCTAGCCTGCTAAAAAGAGAACCAGCTTCGTAGGACGGAAACCCAGAGTTTTCCCTGAAGTTAGCCGACTAAGCGAAAATCCTGCTTCGTAGTATACCCCCCAGGACTGCCTTCTTCCATCTAAAAAACATTGCCCGCCTCCGCCCCTCACTCTCCTTCCCAGCTGCTGAAACCCTCATCCACACATTCATCACTTCAAGACTGGACTACTGCAACAGCATCCTGTTTGGTTCATCATCCAAAATTCTAAATAAACTGTAATATATCCAGAACTGCGCTGCCCGCCTCCTCACCCACACCCGCTCCAGAGACCACATCACACCCGTCCTTCAAAACCTGCACTGGCTGCCTGTCCGTCAACGAATACACTTCAAAATCCTTCTGCTAACACACAAAGTTCTCAATAAGCAGCTGAACAGATGAAAGTAATACATTGTTATCTTTCCATTGCCTACTCTAGAACAATGTGTATATTTTCGTTGGTTTATTGTGATAACTGAGTGAAAACTGTCTTTTATACAGTAGCTTATATTTCCAGAGAGATGTCCTCGGTGTACCTGGCATGGTTCCTGCACAGCCGCAGCGAGCCTCTTTGGAGCCTCCGCCGGAGCAGAAGGAGCAGCAGTGGAAGGTCCCGACGTGATGCCTGAACTTCCTCTTCACATTCAGGGGAAACGGAGAGCCCTGCAGGACAGGAGAGAGACAGGGGAGAGACGGGAGAGAGACAGGAGAGAGACGGGAGAGAGACAGGAGAGAGAGAGAGAGAGAGAGAGAGGAGAGGGATGGGAGAGAGAGAGAGACAGGAGAGAGACGGGAGAGAGAGAGAGAGAGAGAGAGAGAGAGGAGAGGGATGGGAGAGAGAGAGAGAGAGAGAGAGAGAGGAGAGGAGAGGGATGGGAGAGAGAGAGAGAGAGAGGAGAGAGACAGGAGAGAGAGAGGAAAGAGACAGGAGATAGACAGGAGAGAGACAGAGACAGGAGAGAGACAGGGGAGAGACAAGAGATAGACAGGAGAGAGAGATAGACAGGGGAGAGACAGGGGAGAGACAGGAGAGGGGGAGAGACAGGAGAGAGACAGGGGAGAGACAGGAGAGAGACAGGAGAGAGACAGGAGAGAGAGAGACACAGGAGAGACACAGGGGAGAGACAAGAGATAGACAGGAGAGAGAGATAGACAGGGGAGAGACAGGGGAGAGACAGGAGAGAGACAGGAGAGAGACAGGAGAGAGAGAGAGACAGGAGAGAGACAGGGGAGAGACAGGAGAGAGACAGGGGAGAGACAAGAGATAGACAGGGGAGAGAGATAGACAGGGGAGAGACAGGGGAGAGACAAGAGAGAGACAAGAGAGAGACAGGGGAGAGACAGGGGAGAGACAGGGGAGAGACAGGGGAGAGACAGGGGAGAGACAGGAGAGAGACAGGAGAGAGACAGGGGAGAGACAGGGGAGAGACAGGGGAGAGACAGGGGAAAGACAGGGGAAAGGGAGAGACAGGGGAGAGACAGGGGAGAGACAGGGGAGAGACAGGGGAGAGAGAGAGACAGGGGAGAGAGAGAGACAGGAGAGAGACAGGAGAGAGAGAGAGAGAGAGACAGGAGAGAGACAGGGGAGAGAGACAGGAGAGAGACAGGGGAGAAACAGGGGAGAGACAGGAGAGAGAGAGAGAGAGACAGGGGAGAGACAGGAGAGAGAGACAGGAGAGAGAGAGACAGGAGAGATATAGGGGAGAAACAGGGGAGAGACAGGAGAGAGAGAGAGAGACAGGAGAGAGACAGGGGAGAGACAGGGGAGATACAGGAGAGAGACGGGGAGAGAGAGACAGGAGAGAGACAAGGGAGAGACAGGAGAGAGACAGGAGAGAGAGAGAGAGACAGGAGAGAGACAGGGGAGAGAGACAGGAGAGAGACAGGGGAGAGAGAGACAGGAGAGAGATAGGGGAGAAACAGGGGAGAGACAGGAGAGAGAGCGAGACAGGAGAGAGACAGGGGAGAGACAGGGGAGATACAGGAGAGAGACGGGGAGAGAGAGACAGGAGAGAGACAGGGGAGAGACAGGAGAGAGACAGGAGAGAGAGAGAGACATGGGAGAGACAGGTGGAGACAGGAGAGAGACGGGGGAGAGAGAGACAGGAGAGAGACGGGAGAGAGAGAGGCGAGAGACAGGACAGAGACAGGAGAGAGATGGGAGAGAGAGAGGAGAGAGACAGGAGAGAGACAGGAGAGAGACCGGGAGAGAGACAGGAGAGAGACAGGAGAGAGACGGGGGAGAGAGAGACAGGAGAGAGACGGGGGAGAGAGAGACAGGAGAAAGACAGGAGAGAGAGAGGAGAGAGACAGGAGAGAGACCGGGAGAGAGACCAGGAGAGAGACAGGGGAGAGACAGGGGAGACAGGAGAGAGACGGGAGAGAGAGGAGAGGGAGAGGGACAGGAGAGAGAAAGTGGGTCTCTCAAAACAAGCCAAATAAAAACTGAAAACACCTCAAACTGTTTTTCACTGATCAAGCATCCCAGACGGTAAATGTTACATCTGAGGCATCCTGTTGAATGATGTTTTTCCTGAAGAACATTTAGTCCACGCTGATTTTAATTTGTCAGGATGATGTTGGAAGCCCTGAGGCGGTACGCTGTGAGCTGCTGAGCCTCACTTCATATTCAAATATTCAAAACAAGCCCTCTCCAGCTGCAACACATAATTAATAACTGTTTATATAGTTGTAATCGTGTGAAATGCCGTTGCATTGATTTGAAACATGAATTGTTATTGGCTTATATGTTGACATCTCATCGAGTCAGTTTCGTACCTTGACATGTTGAGCTTTGACACACACCCACACCGAGTAGGCTCCCGTCTCTTCAGGTGTGTATGAAACGCTGTAGGATCCATCGCTGTTGTCAACCACCGTGCTCTCCATTGTGCTGAAGGAAAGGAAAACACATCATCCTGTTAATACTACACAATATCATGGAGAACATTTTACAGATGTTTAATATTAAGAGCTCTGATTTCCTGCATTTGATCCCCTTTCTTAAACTCAAATCTGTGCTGAGATCTGATTCTGAATCAGCTGATTCTTAGATCAAGGGAGATTTTTGAAACAATCTTTAGAAAAATTATTCTCCAACAATCAACCAGTGAACAACACATAGATTCATATATATTGATATCCTATTTGCACAACAAATCAGCTACTACATAATGCTTTTGATCAATTACAGTTCAAATGACTGAAACCGTTTTCACTGTCTCCAAATGTGCTGATTATTTTTACTCCAAAAAACGAGGCGCCTGGGATGAAACTGAGATGAAACCAAGTGTGACTGTGTGCTTACTTAGTAACAGCTTGGCACTGGTTGCAGTATATTTTTACTAAAGTAATCACAAGAGATGTTGTGCGAGTAATTGTGGTTTAATAATGCACGTCACTCATATTACACACTGTAGATGGAGCACATGGCTGTGTGAGAGTTAATAAACTAAAAGAGCAGGCAGTCATGCATGCAAGCTGTTGTGGATAACTGATGAGGGTAATAACCAGATATTAATCAGACAACCTGGCGTTACCATTAATGGAATTAAACAGCTTTTTCTCTCGTTGATGAATGTTTAATTAAAGTGAAACCTGATCAACAGTTGTTATGTGCTTTTGGAGAGGCTGAAAGGGTGCAGCTCCTCCAACCAAAGTGATAAATATAGCACACTACACAGGTGGGGGGTGTTCTGTTGACCTGCTCTGAGCAGCTGGGTGTAAAAAAAAAAACCTTAACACCAAAACTGCAGTGTGTGGCTGGACTGTCAACCAACCTCACTGTGTCCCATGAAAATACAACTAGCAGGACACTTCACGTTACAATAATCACACCCCTCACCATATCTAACATTTCTGGTTGCCCTTTATTTTTGTTTCATTAACCCCATCACTGAACATTTTAAGATCTGTATAACATTTCCATACATGTATAATGTATTTTTAAAACAAGAAAGTGTATTTGCTATCAATAATAATTAGAAAAGGTATAATAATGATAATAATAATAATAATAATAATAAAATACAAATAATAATACTGACTAGGTTTTTCCGATCTACCAGAAACTAACAAACAGTTGCTGAAAAATACATTTTTATAGTCTGGTGGAAAGAAAAACATTCTTATTGGCCCTTAGTTCATGCTGTAGAGAATTCCAAAGCAGAACATTTCTCAAAAAGCTGAAATGCCAGACTCTCACCAGTTTTTCTTCTCCTTGTGAACGATGCTGATCAGGACATGCTCTCCTCCTCGAGCCAGCTGCTCCCCCGCTGAGTCTCTGCACACCAACACGAAGAGACCCTGCTCCCCCTCAGTGCCCCTCTGCAGACCTGAAAGCAGTGAGGTGAGGTCAGAAGTCATGCACAGGTTGTAAACACAAGGGGCTGAAGGACAGATATACACAAACACTCCTATCATGGTTTAAAAGAGGCCCTATAACGCTCTTGGGGGTTTTACCTTTCCTGTAGTGTGTTATAAAGGTTTGTGTGCATGTTAATGGTCTGCAAAGGCTAAAATCCATGTGTTCCCACCAGAGGGAGTTTATCTCCCACACACACACCCCCAGCCTGAAAAGCTGGACTGAAAATGGACTCCTTTTATTACTTCAGGAACATAGTGACCTAACTATGTAACACTCTATATTGGCCAGTGCTCTACGTCTACGTGATAGGCTAAGGGGCAGGACATCACATTAAAGCATGTTAACATGGGCCCCTTTAAATGTGATCCCACACGTACTTCACAATAAAAGTGGCACTTCTGATACACCACAAAATGAGACACTTCAATATTTGTCTACAAACTACAGTGACAAACAATCTCACACAAAACAAACTCCCACTGCTTACTGAAGCGACATCCCCTTTAAACATGTGCTGTTTGCAGTCAGTGTAAGTGACTCCAGGCCCAGCTGAGCTTCAGTGCTGCTGACCGGAGTTTTTCCAAACCCTCACATCATTACTTAGTGTTTCATTAACTTGTACCGCTGTGCCCCAGGGACACACTCGCTGAGGATATTCATCAGCTGCTGTGGCGTTAAAGCAAACATCATTTGTGTTCCTATCGATGATTTATGTTGTTTTGCATTTTCTTGTCAGACTATTAGCCGCAGGATAACTAACGATGGTTCACTTTGTATTTGTGTTATTATTCAGAGTTTTCCAGGAGCTGCAGGAGCGTCTCTTTAAACGCTGTAGGAGTTGCTAATGCTGCTTATGAAGCTACTAATTACGTTTCTCCTCCGTCTATTTCTATAACAATACTCATGTTAATCTAATCTGTTTATGAAGCTATGTTTGCTAATACTGCACTGTAACTACCACTGCTTGCATCAATGGTGCTAATTCTGCTCATCCGTTTTATAAGAACTTGTGTGAAACATGTTCATTTGTTTTATTAATATGAGAGGATTTAATCTAATGTCTGCTTTAAAGAGGCCCAATTAAGCATTTTGTGGTTTTCTCTTTCCTGTTGTGTGTGATATATATCACAACAGAGACGGCCAGCTAACCAATCAGAGCAGACTGGGCTCTGGTTTCAGACAGAGGGTGAAAAGAGGTGCTGCAGCACAGGCAGTATCAGAAAAATAAAGAGCTTTTTGAACATTATTTAAGTATCCCAGTAATGTATGTTGCATGTTTTAAATGTATTGTATTTACTTACTGAAATGTGTTTTAGGTTGACTTTTAAAATATGTCCAGGGACTACAGATGAAAAATAGCCTCTTGGCTAACTCTGGCACATTTACAGAAATGTTCATTAATGTGCACTGTCCCTAAAAAAATGGAAGCATTGAAAACATGTAAAAATACAAATATAGACGTGAGAATGAGCGTAATTTGGCCCCTATAGGAAGAAACTGTGGCTGAATATTTAGCTGCAACTACATAAATCTAAACATATAAAGGAAGATGTTCCTCTGCATTTTTGCTGCTATTAATCAAATATAGGATTGCTGGCAACAATTACAACCACTGCCATTGCTAAAGCCTCTTGCGACGACTACAATTACTGTCACTTGGACCAGTGGCCCATTACTACTATCGCTGCTGCTGCTAATGGGCGGGAATCATCTGTGAATTTATGTGTGTGTGCCTGCTAAGCCGAGTACCCAGCAGCTGTCGTCGCAGCTGTTCTGGCCCACATTTCACCTGTGCTGCACTCCAAATCCACTACTTTAAGCCCACTTATCACACAGAGGGGGTAATCGCCACAGTGATTTCTGCTTTCTAATAGTCAACATAGAAATCTGGCCCTTATCGGCCACGCTTAAATAAAAGAGTCACAGCACATAAAGATGATTGTGTCGGATAAAAGTTCACTTGGGAGGTACAAACAACTTAAAGCTGGCTTAATGTGATACCGTGGATTTATAAAGCACAATGCTACATAAGAAAAAGAGTAGTTACGAAAAGAAAGTGTGGATCAATTGAAAGTTTGCCGCTTTATATAGCTTTACACACACAGTTTGTTACTGTCAAAAGCTAACACCCAAACAAATACTTGACACAATACATGTCAACGAACAATACACCTTGACAGACAGAGGACTGAAAATCCTTATTTGCCGAGATTTCCCACTTCCTACACAGGTAAACACTACTTAAAGTGTTCCATTGAGGCACGCTGTTACACATCTTTGTGTGTGTGTGTGTGTGTGTGTGTGTGTGTGTGTGTCTGTGTTGTTCTTCTATTATGAAACCCTAGAGGTTGAACTTGTCTCTTGTTTTGAGAATAGGTCTTTCTTGCCAATGGAAGAGGTCCTTTGTCCACTTGAAATAGTACTTTTGCTCCTTGCCCTCCTTCTTTTTCTTAGTGTGTGTGTGTGTGTGTGTGTGTGTGTGTGTGTGTGTGTGTGTGTGTGTGTGTGTGTGTGTGTGTGTGTGTGTGTGTGTGTGTGTGTGTGTGTGTGTGTGTGTGTGTGTGTGTGTGTGTGTGTGTGTGTGTGTGTGTGTGTGTGTGTGTGTGTGTGTGTGTGTGTGTGTGTGTGTGTGTGTGTGTGTGTGTGTGTGTGTGTGTGTGTGTGTGTGTGTGTGTGTGTGTGTGTGTGTGTGTAAACATCCCCTCAGTGCTTTCAGGCTTGTTGAGTCACCTCTACATTCCTCAGTCCCACAGGATCCTTTGAGCTGAAGCACCCAGGAAGGTAACAATTTAACTTCTACCAGGAACTCATGGGGGGGCGAGGGCGTCTACAATGACCCCCCCCCCCCCATCCTGCTGCAAGTACTTCCACTGGGTGACTCCCACTAGAAATAGTTTGGGCATTCTTCCCTTCTGGCTAAATAGCCCCAGAGGAAAAGAGATATCTAACATATTAGATGCTCTGAACAACAAATGCATCCACGAAACTGAATGGATGATACATGATTTAAAAAAACGGGAACACTGATTACCAAGATTGTATTACTAAGTGTGTTAATAAAGTGTAATATTTATTTGTCTTATGGTTAAGTAATCACCAAATCACCTTCTTTATAGAGCCTGTCGATACCAGCCTAAAGCCAAATGGATTTATATCAAATTCAATAAAATAGCTACTTACTGAAAATATTGGAAATACATGATTTTCATTTCAATGTAATATTTATATAGAAAGAAAAGAAAACATTTTTTTTAATATACTTTATTGTTATTTATTACTATGACCATTATGTGTATTTGTATGAACAGTATTCACTTTAATTCAAATGATGTCATGTTGACCGATGGACTTTATATTTAATCATTTATTTTAGCGTTGTCATGTACATTTTCTCTGCTGTTGAGTTTCTGTTGTTGTCGGTTTTTTATGTGTTATTTATTTAATGTGGAAAACGAATAAATACAATGGTGAAAAAAATAAATAACAAAACACCTGTGGTGTACCATCATGCTGACATAACTGCATGCATTCATTTGGTTTACCTTCTCCTTCGATGGTGCACTTGCTGAGGTCCACCGTCTTGGCGTGGATCACCCCGACCACCGGGAAGCCCCCCACCTCCCCTGCCGGCTCCCAGGAAAGGAAGCTGATGCTGCTGCCGTCGTCGAGGGCGACAGCCTCTGGGGGGGGGTCGTAGCTGCTCTCTGCCAGGCTGGTCAGTCTCCTCAGAGTCACTCCTTTAGCGCTCAGGATCTCAGCGTCTGACCCACAGCTCAGCAATCTCTCCGCAAACTCCACACTGCCGCCGACGTCCAGCAGAGCCTGCTGCAGCTGCGCCTGCTGCAGGTGGAGCAGGTTCCTGTCAGACAAACACTCAGTGAATAACAAGCAGCTTCTGAACTGTGAACCAAGGGGGCATGTTGATATATATTAAAGTGAAAGACGTAGTACATTCTTCTATGAAAATACAGCATGCCTTATGTTTTTTGACTTTTTCTAAACACCTTCTTACATAACCTTCCTTCTCACAATCCATTAATTTCTTGAAAGAAATATTAGTTTCTCATTACTTTTCTGAAAACTTCTCATAGGGTGTGGTTTTCAGAATGAATTTATTACCTCTTAGTCAATTCACAGAAGCACATTTTCAAACTGAGCATGACATTTCATATCTTTACATTAGAAATTGAAGTAATCGTTGCAGATTCAGACCCTGAGTTGAGATTGAAAGCAAGATGTATTGATATTATTACCACAGAACCGTACTTACTTGTAAAGTAAGGGTGTCACTTACTTGCAATAATAATAATGTAATCGTTCGTACCTGCGTTGGACTCGGAGCTCCTCCAGGCGGTGCAGCAGAGAGAGGCAGTGAGCCTCCACAGCGCTGGCGTAAGCTCGAGCAAACGCCCTCACTTCGTTCGCTGTTGCATCCATCCGTTCCTTCAGAGCCTCCTGGGATATTTCCACCTGTAGCACAGTAGAAAGAATGTCTTATGTTCTGTTTGTCTTGTGTTGCGTGCCAACTTGTTAAAGCACTTTGAGCTCCATCCTGTGAATGAAAGAGGTATACGAACACAGCTTTATCATTATAAACAGTTTGTTACTTGACAGCACTTAAAGGTGGCATAGGTGGTGATTCAGCCTGTTTATAAGTAGGTTTTATAAAGTGATTTAAAGATGAAACTGATTTTGCAAACTTCAAGAAGTTTGTTCCACAGTAACAGAGAAAGTAAAATGTTAAGTTGTGAGCCTAGAGACAAGGCTCAGTGCACTTTCCCTTTTCTAAGCCCAAGTCAGAATGAACCCCACTCTGTTGCACCTTCAGCATGGAGTCCTTCAGGCGCTCCATGCGAGGTCGCAGGCGCACCGTGACCAGCTCTCGGATGCTGTCTCCATGGCGATTGATCACGTTTTGAGTGGGGCAGCAGCGGTGGTCTCGGTGCAGCGTGGCGGCACACTCCAGACAGACGGGGAGGTCGCAGGGCTGGCAGAAGAGCCGCAGCTCCTGACCCGGGTGCAGGCCGCAGAGGACGGGCCGGCTCAGAGACCCGCCGGACTTCAGGTCCTGCAGACTCTGGACGGAGTGAGACGCCGTCCGCTTCTGACGCCTGCAGACAGAGAGAGATAAACAAACATGTCTGTATGTTAGAGAAAAGGTCAAGTTCAAACTCAGTTGTGGTAGAAACTTTCTTTACAACAAAGGTGTTTAACAACAAGTGTCACACCCAAACAATAAACAAAAATGACAGGCAAAGATGGATTGGTGGAAGAAGTATGCAGATTGCTTTATTAGGTACCAATATATTAATTTCAAAATACTTCCTTATGAGTAAAAGTCAAGATTCAAAAAGTTAACTTAAGAAAAAGTACAGAAGTATTGTCAGCTAAACGTTATGATGAAATACTCATTCCGAAAAATGCTTCCATATGTGTAGGTTATTATTAGATTAGATTGTAAATATTGGGGCCACAAGTATAATTTTACTGTTCTGTTAGTTACACAAACTATGTTTGGGACTTTCTTTCTTAACTTGTTGTAAAGTAATAGATATTTTTCCTTTTTCTACCTCAAACTGTTAATCCATTGGTTTAATCTTTAGAGATGCAAAATGTTTAAGTTTAACACATGCCTTTTTTAATGCAAAATTTGAATCTGAAAAGTAAAAAAATATATTTAAGTCATTCTTTCCCAATAATATGTAGGGGTATGAAGTTGCATCAAATGGAAATATAGTCAAGTTAAGTAAATTACAAGGAATTCAGAATCTCCTTATTTACTTATAACCGCTTCCAAGAAGAAATTTGGCAGCAGAACTACTACAACCTCGATTACCGAGCATAAAAACAGTAAAAGGTAACATAACATAATTAATAACAGAATACATGTAGTGGTTTGACACTCCTACCTGTGCGCCTGGCAGCAGAACTCGCACAGGTTGAAGCAGCAGACTTCACAGCGGCTCTCCGCGCCTCCTTCGCCGCACAGGTCGCACCCCAGCGGGCCGTCCGTCACCAGGGTCTCCAGGAACACTTCGTCCAGAGCCAGGTGGTCGGTGCTCAGCCCGGCCGGTCCCGACGGGGGGAGATCCACCTCGGAGTCGCAGTCGGGACAGAGAACCGTGACGGTGACGGCGGCGTGCTCCTGCCGCTCCGCCGTGTCGCCCTCGCGTTTTTCCGCACTGCGCGAAGACAACGAGAAGGGCTCCAACTGAGAGATACAGTCCGAGCAGAAGGTGTGCAGGCACGGGAGGATTTTAGGGTCCCGGTACAACCGTTTACAAACGTTACAAACCGCCTTCGGGTTCACTAAGGCTACGTTTTGTTCATGCTCCGAGTTTAATGTTTGCTGCTCCGGGCTTTCTGTCTGCTCGGGCTGAGACATTGTGTTTCTGGAGAGTGGTGGAGCAGCAAACAAACCACTGAAAACCACCAGAGACCCACCGAGCTACAAAAACCCGTCAGGACCGAAAACAAACTTCAGGCTGCATAACGTATGAAACTAACACTACAAGTTTTCAACAGTGGGATAACAAACATGGTTTAATTCCCCTCACTGATTTAAATCCCACCGGACAGTCCAACTTTTTTTCAGTAAAAGTTAGGCTGCGTTCACTGCACCCTGGGATATTTGACACCTCATTGACTGACAGACCAATAGGAAGCCTCTCACAAACTATGGGGTGGGGTGGTCCAAACACTTTCAGGACTCTCTGTCTGGGACTCTGTCCCCATCTACTGGCAGGACAGGGCGATACGTTTTCAATAGGATGGAGATTGTTAACCTAAGGCTGCTGTAATAAAAAAGGTGTTTCAATTTGGGATTAATAAAGTACATTTGATGTATTGATGTTTGCAAGAAGCTATTCTGTTGTCGGATATAATCAAACTTTTTCCACTAATGCTTTGTTCAAGTTTTGCAAAAAACAAACAAACAAATAATTAGTATTAATTGTTAAGAAATTGCTGAGTTTTTAAAAAAGGCTGCTAAATCTTCTAGACATCTTACATTTAGAAAGATGTCTAGAAGAGAAATGAAAATATTTTCGTTGCTGAATTTATTAATGAACTTAGCAAAACTAACAATACGTTATTCAATTGATGGAAGAAAAACCTTTCTATGGTTCTAGGTCATTATATAAGCTGACCTTTTATACATTGTTTCACTAATTTATGACATTCTTCCTATTATTTTTCTGGAGTTTCTCTACATGATTCTACAGATTTTACAGATGGTCAAAAAGCAACTCAAGATAATGGGAATATAAATGTTTACTGACAAATAATACACATGACAATTTCACTTTAAACATTTAGATCTGAGAAAATGTTGCTTGAGAAAATGTACCACAAGAATGACATTCTGTTACACGGTAACAACACCCACATCAATAAAGGAAACAAAAACAAATGGCATCATCTTTAGAAATGACAGATTATATGTGTTTTGAATTTGCCTAATATCTGTATTTAATTGTTATGGGGATGGATCCAGAGGTCTAAACACAAACAATTTTGAATTAATACTTTCGTTGAGTTCTCTCACTGAATGCAACACTCACACACAAGGAGAATCATACCAAGATGGAGTGTGTGTGTGTGTGTGTGTGTGTGTGTGTGTGTGTGTGTGTGTGTGTGTGTGTGTGTGTGTGTGTGTGTGTGTGTGTGTGTGTGTGTGTGTGTGTGTGTGTGTGTGTGTGTGTGTGTGTGTGTGTGTGTATTTAGGTTATAGAATACATGCAGAGGACAGTGGTCATAATGCTCAGATAAGTTGAAGCAAATGGGATTGATGCTGGGCTGTAGATAAAGTATGTGTTCCCTGAAACATCAGAATCTGGAAATGAATAAAGGAGATTCAGTTAATAATCAATATATATAATGATTTGTTGTATTTTCATGTAATTTTGTCTTAAGATGTTGCCTTTGCTTCACTATTACAACAAATTAGCATACATCAGTGAATGTATTATAACTTTTGTGCAAAAATGTTTCTTAGATTTAATTAATCAGTGTTTCTCTTCCATGAAGTTAAAGGACTCGCTAGAGACACAATGATATAAGAAAATGGCCAAAACTAAAGCAGGGGCTGAACAATTCTGACTTCAGTCCGAAAGTTCAGAAAAGGACTTTTAAATCCTACATTTCCCATAATGCAACTGATTAAAGTCCTATTATTACAAACTCCCAGCCTAGTAATTGCTCTCAAACTCCACACAAAAATGCTTTAAACAGTCTCTTTGTCACAGAAGACATGTGTATAATCAGCGTGTTACGGCTTTAAGTGTCCCTAGTGAAAAAAAAAAATATTTTGGACATGGGCAACTTTTAGTGACATTTGCCCCTAGTGTTCGATTTTTTGAGGCGTTTACATACACAATCAAACTCTTTTTTTAAACTCCCTTTATTGATTTGTTGGCCAAATGTCTTGGGAGCGATTATTCCCTTGCCCCAAAAATGATTTCTGACACTAAATATCTAGCATAATCAGACATTTCTGTAAAAACATGGCATGAGGTGATAATGTCAGATTACCTGTAGCAGTAGAGACGGCGGTCACCAGGTCGTTCTGGATGCTGCAGGTGTAGGTCTGGCTGACGTTGACTGGCTGCAGTGCGCTGACTAAGCTGAAAATCCCTGCAGAGTTTTCTTCGAAGTTTGTGATTCCACTCAGGACCTGTCCGTCATTGTTAGACCACGTCACCGTGGGTTTAGGGAGCCACCTGCTCGCCACAGCAGTCAGGACGCCGTTTGAGAATTTAAATGAGGGGGCTGAAAAGGCTGAGACAACAACAAATTAATCCATGCTGCAATGTGCATTTTCCAAGGTGTGTTAATAGTTTACAGTTGTAAAACAAGGTTTTAAATTACCAAAAAAGAAAGAAAATTAAGTATAATTAAAAATGTTTATAATACAGTCTAAGAGAATAGTAAAAGAAAACACTCAAATATAATATTTCACTGCCATATTTAATAAGTAGGGCAGTGGGTTGGTAGATAAACACTTTATAAAAAGTAGAAAACACACTTTAATTTATGCTAACGTAAGTTCTGTTCAGTTATTAATCAACAACTGTTACACGCAATGACAATATGAGAAAAGTGGTTGTTATACTGTACATCAATTAACACTTAAGATATAAATTAAGGTAAGGTAGGATAAGATAAGATAAGACAAGATAAGATAAGGTAAAATAAGATAAGATAGGTCAAATAAGAAAATATATGATAAGATTAGATATGGTAAGGTGAAATGAGATAAGATATTCTTTACTGATCACAAATTAGGTGGTTGTTTTGTCACAGCAGCAGGCAAACAAGGCATTGCAACCTGTATTGAAGGCACTTAATTAAAGGGAGATGGAGCAGGATTTGGCGGCTTCTAGCATGGACAACAAAACTTATTTTCTGCTGCCGTCTATTAAAGTGTGATACAAACTATCAAAAGTGGACATACTGCTTATAAATGCTAAAAACGTACCTTAAGGTTAGGTGTGTTTCAATGTTGTCAGAGAGATCTATTTGAAAAGTAAACACTCATTGAAACCAGAAAGACGAGTCTTCTTACCTCCGGTTCTCAGGTTGATGTCGACCTTCCCCCCTCCCGCAGAGGAGCTGATGCTGCAGGAGTACTCCCCCGCGTCACTGCTTCTCACCCTCCTCAGCAGCAGGGAGGCGTTCCCAGAGAGTAAAGCATCGGGGAAGAGTTGAGTCCTCCCTTTAAACTGGGAGTTCTGGTCACTGAGTTTTGGAGCTCCGTCCTGATACTGGTACACAAGTCCGGTCACCCCCGTCTTCTGCCAGCTCACTGACACACCCTTCAGCCGGGCGTTCTGACTGTCTGAGTTCAGATAGCAGCTGAGGAGGGCATCTTCCCCGAGGTTAGCTATGGCCATCTTGTCTTTGCTCAGAACCTCCGTAGACCCAACTGAACCAGGCACAGACACATTATAGAGAATATCCTGATTATTAGCTTATTTAAAGGTCTCCTATTTTGCTATTTTTAGGCATATATTATGGGTCTTAGATATATACAAATATATACTAAACATGTCTATGATGTGATTTGCTCAAAATACCAAACAGATCATGCATTTTAGACATCCCTCATATCCCTCTGTTCCAGCCCTGTTAGAGAACTGCTGATCTGGGTCCTTAACTTGAAAAAAAACAAACAAGGGGGAGCTTGTGCCTGCTCAGAATTCTACGTGATACTCAGCTAAATAATGCCGTGATTAAATGCCATATCATGTTCCAAACACATCAAGGATTATATCTGAAACAGTATGGAGCTCAAATGCTTTTTCTCTTGCCGGTTTACCACAAGGTGAGTTCCTTTTTTTATTTCCAGCTTTTTTACACATTCTGGGTATTTCTCAATGTCGAGGACGCTTCCTTGGTAGGACATGTCTTCTGAGTCAGGTCCTTCAGAGGCTAGGCAAGAATCCTTCCTGGCCTTCGGAAAATGAAGAATGGGACAGGCTAGCAAGTGTGCAGGTGTGTATTTATGAGAGGCCCCACCTTACATTTTCAGCCACAGATTTTGGGAAATTGGTCCGTGCGCAAAGCATTGTGGGGATTTTAAGACTGCGGAGGATACACATGTGCAGCCTCGAAATTTCTCGCTACGAAGGACGCCAGGCTCGGTAGAATTCCAAGGAGGCTGGACATTGGAACAGTCCTTCGGCGGGACACGATGACGTAGCATCCTTGAAATAGTGGCTCTGGAGCATCCTTCCTTGACATTGAGAAACACCCCCTCTCTCCAGTAAAGGTTAGCTCTGAGTGAGTGTTAGCGATGCCTGCTAATGTAAACAAAGACCATATTACAGTCGGGCATTGTTTCTGATAACAACGTTTCTGCCGATAGTTCCGTGGGGCCACATTGCCGATATTACGTAATATCGGCCGCAAATCTGGATCAGCTCCGTTGCACCGTTGTTAGAGATTTGGGTACGGAGGAAAAGGGAGAGAGTTTTATTTTCTGACACTTTGTGAGTTCCCTGACACACCGGGGACACACATTTCTATTTCTAATTCTAAAATATTTCAATTTTTTTTTTTAAATATAATATTTATATAAAAGACATCAAAAAGTGCATTTGGCATGATAGGTCCCCCTTAAGTCCCATTTTTTGGTAGAAATGTCAGGTTTTTAAACGATTTGTTAAAGGTTAGGGGCTCAGTCTTTGAAATCCGTCATAAAACAATATTCACTCAGAAGCTAATTTATTGATCACTGACAGGTTATCTTTTCTGTCCTAACTGGCTGTGAATTGCTCTCTTCCACAAGGGATTTTAATGTAAAACCTATGAACAAATCATGAAAAGGACAACCTCAAAAAATATAATAGGGCCCCTTTTCAAAAAGGCAGATCAGCCATAGCTAAAGGAAGTGATTTAAATATGTTTTGTTGTGAATTTAATGTGGAAAAAGCTCTATATAAAACCTGAGCCTTAAGAATCGTACATATATCACAACATGTGGTGCAATTGCTTATTAACAAATATCTACACTGAAATATTAAAACTTTTCTTGATTCTGCTTTTGCTTCTGTGTTGATAACCTGAAAATCAGTAACATATTTATTAATCTTTTGCAGGGGTTGTAACAATACCCTTCGACTGGAAATCCAAACGTTACCCAATCCATTTTGTGGCCAAAACTTTATAAAAGCATGTCTACATTGAGTACAAAAAAGGAAGTGAAAAGGAACAAGCCACGTGTTTTCATCTCCCATGAGCATAAGTTCCCATGGCTGTCTTGACAAATAAGGTCTTAGATTGAAATTCAGCTTGACTTGAATGTACACACAGAGGGTTTTAAACACAGCATGAACACACCCATGTATCAGGTGTGAGGATACATTAATAAATAATAAGAGGATCTCCTAATGAACAGTCTTACCTGTCAAGGCCAGGGCTAAAATGAGGATGATGACAGCCGTGAATAAAATGATGAGGGTAACCATACTGCAAGAGAAACAAAAACACAGGAAAGAGTAAGAAGAGGTCATAATGCAACCTTGAGCTAAAATCAATTTAACAATCATTTTAAAGAAGTTTATATGTGTATCAGTAAAATGCATTCAAAGCGTCAATGGTAAAAGTATTCATCCTGCAGAGAAATTACATATATATATATATATATATATATATATATTACCCTGTGACTGACGGAATTATTTTAACTCCAAAGTATGCTAGTACGGGGTCACAAAATAAATCTGTGGGGTTGTGAAAAGATGATTTTTAAGTCTAGAAGGAACTGTTGGTTGAAACAGCCGAAAATGTTGAGAACCACCTATTTAATATCAAACAAACCTATTTAATGAAATAATATGGATTAGAAGGAGAGGTAAATAATGAATAAAGTACAAGTACATAGCACTCCAGTACAAACTTTGAGTAAATATACTTGACACTGTAACTAACTAAATGTTTCCAGTATTGAATCAACATCAATAAAGAAAAGTGGTGTTATGTAAGTACCTTTATTCTAGTATTGTTCTTAAATACCATACATTT
>NC_136904.1:87954154-87996654 GCF_949606895.1 Notothenia rossii
AATATCAGTTAAGAATTTGTGTTTACCTAAAAGTTAGAGGTTTAAGTTTTGTCTAATCTCACTGTAGCTGCTCCTTCTTATTCCATTACTACTGCTCCTACAATATATTTAAAAAGGCTGAATATGTGCTTACCACAGGGCTAGTAAAAGCATTATTTTATGGTCAATACGATTGTTGCATATCAGCATTACTCAAACAGGAGTTAACCCACTGGTATCTGCTGTTATTTCTGTTCCATGTATTGCCACACGGTGTTTTAAATGCTGACTAATGGCTACTCTGATGCATCATTATCAGCATCACTGATGGAGAGGAGGCTCTAAAAGCAGACCCTTCAATATGGCTCTGCTCCCCCTGCTGGTGGATCTTGAGTGTTTGTTCATTCAGGACAGATATCAGCTGTTACTAGTTACTTTACAGATTAGCTAAAACAAAATATAATCAACTAATAAATAAACATCTAATTATTGGTAAAGAAAGCCAGCAGCAGGATAGCTAGTAGTTTGAATTACCTCCATCTTTTCCAGCTGAGATTAACACAATAATGCATCATTGATTATCCAGTAGTTGCATATATGTTATTCTGAAATGGGCCATAAAGCATACTTTTACTTTTGTTACTATAAGTATGTTTTGATGCCAATACTTTTGAACTTTTACTTAATTCGATTTTGAATGCAGGACTTGTACTTGTAACAGAGTATATTTTCACTTTGGTATTGCTACCATGAGTACTTCTTCCACCACTGGTTGTTACTGTCAATCAATTTGTGTGGCGAGCATTATCATAAAACAGAGCAAACTGGGCTTTATTTGCTCCGTAAGTCTCTCTGTTTGCTACTTTCAGCCCTTTAAACCTAAACTCTGAAACAAACATCACCAAACACCAGGAGAATATGTCTTCTGTGTATAAGTCGTTAAAGGTCGCCCACCACACTGGCTGCTAACTCCCTGAGATGATGACATTTGAATGCTTCGATGTTCTGCAGCCTTTGGAGTCTTTCTGCTCTAAGACTTTGTCCACTGGCTGCCGGCCAATCAGATCAAAGCTCTACAGCAGCAGGCTCCCCCTGATTGGCTGCCAGCCACACTGATCTGCACGAAGATGTAGCATCCAGACACCTGTCGAGTGGAACTTAATTACTTCAGCACTGTGTGTGTTTGTCAGATTAGTTTGAATGTTAATCAGGTTTCCTAAATAATTCAAATGAAGGATAAGAAACCTTATATCTACAGTATATGAATATAACTGATATATTTTGCGAAATATTTCAATTTGCAGAAAAATCAAATCCTGCCTTTTGTCACAATAGTCCAGACATAAGAATTGTACTGTATGGGCATTCAAATGATATGCAAATGTAAAGATTATGATGCGGATATATTAACGTTTTGTGTAGGTCCATATGGCAACGAACAACATGTCACACAGTGTAAAAGATTATTCATGGCCTACAACTGCGATCTTAATGAGATCAAGAGCCTCCACCCAACCTTTTACACTAAATTGTAACACTATAAATCTGTAGCTGAAATTCATGACGCACAAAAATCCACTTGGTAAAAAGTTTTGTTTTGAGTGGAGATACCCCTCCAAATGCACATATTTCCTCAGTTAAAGTTGTGTACTGTCCAACACGTTCTAAAAGTCCCTTCAGCTTTAATTAAAAAAACATTTTTAAAGGGAAATACCCAGATGAAGCAGTGTCACCAATCGGACCCAAACTGCTTTCAAACCAGTCTGAAAAAGGAAATAAATTAAAGAAATAATGTAAACAAATAATATAGAAGTAGAATATAGAAGCAATTTAAGATTAAAACTACTTGTGTAACCATTGGCCAATCAGCAATCAAGGTAAACCCCCCCCCCCCCCCCCCCCCCCCCACCTTATCACCTGAATCTCCTCCTAGAGCACCATTGAGTTCTTTTTAACCAAATCTCTCTCAGAGGGGTGTGGGGAGGGGCTCCTTATTTTTATCTGAAGTAACAGACAGCGAATCAGCACTTTTGAAACAAGGCTGAAACAGAGGGGATTATGGGATGCTGCAATGACCTGTTTGGTGTTTCAGCCAATCAGAGACATGTTCTGTATATATATCTGAGATCTATAATATATTGATGAAATATAGGTATAGGTAGAGGTAAGGCTAATAATATATTGAGTATGATAGGGGACCTTTAACAAACCTGCAGTGATGTAATTTCCTTTGTCTTCTACTTCCCCCCCCCCTCAGGTATCTGTACCTGCTGTTCTCCAGCGACGACCTGATGCCCTTTGACAGTTGGGTTTTCAACACGGAGGCTCACCCGCTGCCTGTGCTCCACCTGGGGAACATCACCCTGCCTGGCAGCGAGCCGTCTCAGCAGTAAACAGGAAGTGTTGTTCTCCTCCACAGCAGCAGGGGGCGCCACCTGTCTGAACGACAAACAACCCACCAACACTGGACAAAGTTACATTCGGCTCCACAGACTCTCTACTGCTTCTGGACTGCAGACATCAACCAGAGGAATGATGGAGAGCCTCCCGAGGGGACGTAGAGACCCTCTCTCTTCTTCTATGTTTTACTCTTTGACTCTCTCTGTCTTCTCTGAAAGACGGCGTTTTTTGCTGCTCAGCCTCGCGACTGGCTTGAACTGACTCTGAAGGACCGAGCTCTAATTAAGGCTCGATTTGTTTGTTTTTTTGTTATTATTTTTAGTGACCAAACTCTACTCCCATACAGACTCAAGCTGAGGCATTGTGGGTTTTCTGTGAAGGATTACAGTCAGTTTGACACTGTGCTGATGGAAGTGTGTGTTTGTTTTCCAGACTGACTGACTTGAGGACTTTACAGGGTCTGTTGATGTGTTTTTTTGTTTGGCCTCATGGGGACACAGGGTTGAATGAAAGCCCTTCGCTTCTCCCTGAACCCTCCTCTTACTCCACTTCCTGTTTAATCTTCATCTGATGGACTTTGACCTGGAACTATTAGCAGCTCGTCACATCATCAGTGCGAGGGCGGGTTGTGTCTCCTCCTCCTCCTCCTCTTCCTCCTTTTACTCCTCTAGTCCTCCTTTTTTCAGAACAGTGGACCATTGTACGTGAACAGTAACTCCACCTGGACAGCAGCAGCTTCTCCATCTTCTCTCTACACACCTCGACATCTTTCCAGTTCCTATCCCAGATATAAAAGTCACCGAGTGCTGCTACATTTGTTCATTTTCCGCCACCTTTTTCCTGTCCATTTATCGCCTCAATTTGTTCTCTTATTTCTCGCCTTCTCAGAACACATTTTTCAAGGATCCAGTAATGCTTCTGTATGAGTGTCTGTGTGTGTGGGTGTGTGTGGGTAAGATAACCTCTGCTGTAAATCATTGATTTGTGCACTTTGTATGGGAAGACTATGAAGAAGAGGGAAATAGAAGTGTAGCACTGAAAGAGCTGAATATAGGCTCCCTGCTGAGCTCCCAGCATGCAACAGTCGCTCCGTATATCACGTAAATTGTATGAACTATACCGTTCTCAACCACTTATTTTTTCATTCCTGCTTTAATTGTCTCTTCGCTTCTCATTCCTTCTCTTCTCTTGTCCATTGTAACCTTCATTCTCCTTAACTAAAACAAAACCTATTACACTCTTGAGGATTTGTTTCTGAGGTTTTCCAGAAAAGAGGTAAGGCTAAGTTCAAAACATTCATTTAATAATGTCCAAGTTTTTGGATAATCTCTAAATCACAGTTTGAGCTTTTGAGAAATATATATCACCTGTTAAATGTACATTATAAAGCTGCAAGCATGTCCCCTTTGGGTTTATTGTTCAGTAAACAATCATGACGAATAACTACTGTACAGATTCAAGTCACCTTTTTTCGTCCCCATCATCATATCTTAAAAAAAAGAAAATCTGGCTCTCTTATCTCTCCCGACACACAACTCTCTCTGTTTCATCTGAAGCTGTGCGAGGGATTTACTGCTTTGCTCAGATAATAGATAATAGTCTGTTACTAAATATTACATTAGAGAACAACCAAAACAACTCTGCTGATTTTCAATGTGTGCATAAAGCAGTTATCCGCCTCTTTAAAAACACACGGGTGAATTTCATGCTAAGAAACAACTAGGGCTGTACCCGAATATTCGTTCGTTGGAGTACTATTCGGGTTTCAATTTCGTTATTCGGATATTCGTTTGTTTTTTTAGTTTATTGAAAACTCCAATATCAACGTAAGAGCTTGTGCCTCTTCGGGGGGTGCTAACACTTAACTGTAAACTTTATGGTTTACTTTCTCCGTCTTTATATGTAGATATGACTTTTCTCCGTTAATTTCCGTCACGTTGTTTCCATAGCAACAACAACTTCTTGTCAACAGCGCTAACTCTCCTTCAAAATAAAAGCATGTCCATACAAAATAGGAAGCCAAGCCAAATTACACTTAAGACATCATACAACTGCAACGAAAGTAACAAACACAATGCAATATCCTTTTCAATTTCAAAGAACACAAATTGGGTTGTATACACTAGCGAATAACTATAACACAACAATACTGTAGAATAACAAAATGAATGCCGCGAATAAACCGAAATACATGTGTTGAAGCGGTTCGCTGCTGATTACTACGTCCGTCCGTCCCCCCCCCCCCCCCCCCCCTCCGCAGGGACCGAATATTCGCTGCTGATTACTACCGCATATCCGGAGCCCGAAAAATGGTATTCGGGACAGCCCTAGAAACAACACTGACTAAAAACCTAAAGTGCTGCTGCAGAAAACCAAACAATCGTATAACTGTTCATATAATATACATGGAAAATGTTGCCAATTTCAAAATTAAAGAAAGACCATTTCAACCTCTATAATCTGCGACTCAAGTGGAAATATTTTTGCACAAGACTTATTTTTCAAGATAAGAAATACGATGTTTTAATGAAGGCTATATTTCTTACAATGTGACAGCAGCAGCTGCTATAACAATGGCAACAATTATATCTGAACCACAAGAAATGCTACCAGGAGGAAGAGAAATGGCAGCAGAGAGGAGGAGATGGAGATGTTGAGTGACTCAGTATTCAGCTTAAATCATCCAATGTTGAAAAATGTTCATTTTGAAGGTCAACATTTCAGTCAATCCTCCCAAAACTTCATCCTTCATCTACAAAATGCTCAAATTTTGTTTTTTCGAATTAACGTTTTTTTCTGATCCACTTACCATGTTTGTTTTTACAAAGAATACGTGTGTGTGTGTGTGTGCGTCTGATTCTTTTCAAGCCTTATTTTCAAATGTGTTACGCCTTGGCCAATACTGTGCTCTCACATTTCTTTTTATGGTTTTTGTTTGCCCTCTGACGTGTAGATAGATGCAGAACTGTGATGGAGTAAAAACGAAGTTGACGCCTCAAAGAAAAAAGGAAAGGATTTAAAATGTTGTTTACCGCACAGTCTCATGACTAAAGGTTCTCAAACTGCTGATATACTTTCAGCTTATTATATTCTAATCTCCCCTCCTTAAAAAGGTAGCTGTCAATAAAATATTGTGTGTGCAGAATGAAAACAATATGGTTACAACAAAGATGGAAATGTTTAATTTGAGTGATTGATTAATAGCCATGCTTTTCGGCAGCATTTTCCTATTTCCCTTTGCCTCTAAATGCTTCAAAAGGCTTAACAAAGCGTACACACTGTTGGTTTTGGTCTTTTCATGTGTTTGGATGACAGAAATAGAGATTTAAAACAGCAAATATCAACAAAATATCAACAAGTAACATCATCATCAACCATCTCTGTCCTGATTTGACAGACAGGTCGAGGAAGACGTTACAGATATTTTAGGAAAATGTCTCAATATTAAAATGCTTTTAGGATTTAAGTCCAAGCAACTTTAACCAACTTCTTTCCAACGTTCAAGACAATGTTACACTTAGTTTACATGTAATTAATCCACTTCCACAACAACAGCAGTCACCCTTGTTATTTTATTGAAAGTTTTATGGAACTTCAGAATTGATCAGTGTACATACAGGATATTTCTCTGCACATTCAACATGTTCCTCCCTCCCCCCTGCTCCCTCCTCTCTCTCTGGTGGGGGTCCATTAATGCAGTACAGTCATGGCTCTCAGTATCCTCATCTTCATCACCTTCATCTGACGGGGGGGTAAAGCCCGGGCAGAAACCTGGGCACTCGCTGGGAGCGAAACGATGATTTTGAAAAATGTAGTGTTCTGTATTTGTATTTTTACTGAACTGACTCAACTAAAAAAAACAACTATTAAAGTATCTGTAAATATGTTTAAAACTGAGACACAAATTCAATAAAGATGTTATGAAAAGTGTTCAGACACAAAGGGTACATTCTGTGTTTTACAAACTCTTATTTCCTCATATTTTCTCTTTACTATTTTATTCTAGAACCGCCAGAGGTCGCTGTATACCTAAAACCGCCAACGGGTAAAATGTACCCGCTATAGATTTTCAAGGTACAATGTTCTTTTATTTATCATACAGAACAGTGAGTTTTGATCGCACAGGGATGAAACTTATACCAATGGAATCTGTGGACTCTCAGCTTTTCATATGATATAGGTTGTGCAGATAGCATGAAGTATAAAATATCGCTAAGAGTGCTGATTTAAATAATTCGTGTTAGACTTGTGTTTTGTTTAGGTACAAATCTCTCTATCTCTCTCTCGATATATCTGTAATGTTCTGTTCTATGAACATATAATTGTCTACATAAATAGACGACGCGGACTACTTCTCTCATTCCGAGTGTCCATCTTTCTTCAACCGGCACGTAACCTGCACACATGCATTACGTCCTCAACGTGAGCTCAGTC
Source organism: Notothenia rossii (assembly GCF_949606895.1). Lineage (NCBI taxonomy): Eukaryota > Metazoa > Chordata > Actinopteri > Perciformes > Nototheniidae > Notothenia > Notothenia rossii. The sequence continues at coordinate 87,960,968 of NC_136904.1, forward strand.
ATCCAAGATCTTGTATTCTCCAAGATGTTACACTATCTATAACTATCTATCTGTCTATCTCTCTCTCTATCCATCTATCAATATATCTATCTATCTTATCTCTCTCAATATATCTCTCTATCTATAACGAACCGCAGTAGACAAAAGGCGTTGCTATAGCAACACGTCATGTTTACGCTGCATTTTCTATGAGGTAAATATTACCCGCTGGCTGATATAGGTATAAATGGCAATTTATTTGGCGATTTTTTCAATCTGACTTCATATTGACAATTGTTAACAACAGAGGGTGCTACATAACACACTTTCAGGAAAAGTCACGAACTGGGAGACTTTAATATGTTATTGAAAAAAAGTTACATACAATCAAAAAACAGCTGCGGGTAAAATGTACCCGTTGGCGGTTCTAGTGTTCCAGCCATGAGGTTCCCGGAGTATTGGTCCAACACTTTGTTCCAGTCTGAAATATTTCAACAAATATTGAAGCGTTTCTATGAAATATTGTGTAAAAACTCTGATGACTTTTCTTTTTATTCAGTTTTTGCTTTTATCTATTGATTCATTTTGTACTTTGTTCAAAACACCCAAAACATTTTTTTAAAGACTACAAAATGAGACTTAGGTTATGACTTTAAACCAAATGACCTTTCTTTTGTTAGTGAGGAAAAAAGCAGGTAAAAAACAAACAGACAAAATAATAATTATACTATGAATAATACATTAAATTCATAGATGGTACTCAAATACACTTTACATCCTAAAATGCATTAAAACAGCATTTCAAACCAAGTCAAATTATGTAGAAGATAGGTTACAGTTCATGTGAATAATAATCATGTTAAAGGAATATACAAATATTATCAAATGTACATTAAAGCTGTCTGCGAGACCGTATGACACAAAGGGGTTTTCAGTACAGCATGTTCTCAAAAATATCAGTAAAATACTTCCCCTTCCTCCGGTTCATCATAAAACCAGAAATTCAGCAGAACTAATGAGTTTCCCATCAGCCTCAGCTGTATGATGAAGATGATGGTGGATGGACAGAATAAAGAGTGAACATGTTAAACATCTGCTCGTCATCAGTGTGTTGCTATGCTAACATTTAGCTCAGAGAAAAACTCACAGCTGCTTCATCACTGTGGGTTTTTCTGTATACTTGTCTCTTTTATTTTAAAGTGGACCTATCCTGCTATATTTGAAACATATATTGTAGGGCCATACCTATATAAAGTATATATTTTTTCAAAATACCAAACAGATCCTGCATTTTAGCCATGCCTCATTTCGCTCTATTTGCTCTTTCCAGCCCTGTTTTTGCCAGGGCTGATTCTGTGAGCTGCAGCTGACCACGTCCCCCTGCAGGAGAGGGGAGCATGCTCTCAGATCAGCTGCTGGGCTGCAGCAGGGAGAAAAAGAGATCTCCGTCCTCCGTGTTTTATTCTTATAGAAGTAAGGAGAGAAGTAACGAAGTTCCCTCCTTTTTATGCAGCGGTCCAGACATGGCCATGGCCCAAGCTCTCATTCCCCTGATAGGTGGAGAGTTGGCCCAATAGCCGTAGCGCCACCGTCCTGACCTCAGGACAGTGTTCAAATCTGGATCAGTTTTTATCAGATCCGTTGCAGCCCCTCTTTTAGAGATTTGGGTATGGAGGAAAATAGAGAGGGTTGTGTTTTCTGACACTTGGTGAGTTCCCTGGAACACCGGGGGACACATATTCATGTATAAAAGACGTACAAAAGTGCATTTTGCATGATAGGTCCCCTTTAAATCACAAGTTGTGTGATCGGCTGACAGCAGCAGCTCATCTCAACCAAATTAAATATATTTGACAATTAGAGCCTCTTCATTTAAAGGGGCCCTGCTATTCTCATTTTCAGGTTCATATTTGTATTTAGTGTCTCTACTGTCTTTACATGCTTTAAAGGTCACCTATTACGTAAAATCCACTTGTTCATGTATTTTCTACATCACCATGTGTAAAGAGACTCTGAAAGTTTCAGGAACAAAGACCCCCTCTCTTTTTGTCCTGATCCATTTATATAAAAACCTGTTTGAAAATGAGCTGATCAGATTTTGGCCACTTTATGATGTCATTACGATGTGTTGGCTTGTGTAACCATTAGCCAATCACCAACCAAGGTAACCCCCCCCCCCCCCCCCCACCTTATCACCTGAATCTCCTCCTAGAGCACCATTAGGCGCATTCACACCGCAGTACTTTTCCCACAAAGGTTCATGAGAGCTTAGTTCATGAGAACTCTTTAGCGTATACTGCCACTGTCCCCGGCTTCTACTGAAGCCAGTCCCCCAACTACTGAAGCCTTCCGAGTAAATCGTCAGAATGCCGACACCTCCTCATCTCCACCACTCCCATGTTTTCTTTTGTGTTGCCATAAGTTAGTCTCTCTGCGTTTCTGCGCTGGGCTAATGCTAATGTAATAATGCAATACGAGGATAATAAAATGACGGCTTCACAAAACTTTTTGGGAGTTTTACGGGGTGTGGTTTGCATTCCGCCCAGCTAATCAGACATAGGAACCTTTTTCTCCCGCGAAAGTCCCTGCTCTCTAGCAGGGACGGAGAAGGGGGTAAAAAGGTTCTCATGAACTAATTTTAGTTCCGGCTCTTTTTAGTGTGAACGTGACATTTCGGAACTATATCAGAACTAAAGTGGGAAAAGTACTGCGGTGTGAACGCAGCTATTGAGTTCTTTTTAACAAAATATCTCTCAGAGGAGCGTGGGGAGTGGCTCCTTATTTTAATCTAAAGTAACAGACAGAGAATCAACACTTTGGAAACAGGGCTGAAACAGAGGGGATTATGGGTAATGCTGCAATGATCTGTTTGGTGTTTGGAGCCAAACACTTCAGAGACATGTTTTGATATATATCTGAGACCTATACTATATTGATGAAAAACAGTATAATAGGGGACCTTTAATGTTCAAAAAGCTCTTTATTCGTATCATACTGCCTGTGCTGCAGCACCTGTTTTCACCCTCTGTCTGAAACCAGAGTGTTCATGCTTTAATGTTCAGAAATGTTTTGGGTATTTTTCAGCAGCCATTGTTTGAATCAGGCAGTTTAAGTTGTTGCTTAGTGGCTCTTTTTTCATAGGTTTCTGTGCATGTTAATGGTCTGCAAAGCTTTCTCTCACACAATGATGATACTTGATTGTTGAGACTGAGTGTTAGTAAGGACCAGTTACCCTGGCTAAACAACGGCTCCTGGAAAAAAATACCTCCATGCTAACCACGTTATCACCTTTATTAAACACTGCCACTCACTTTATATTTTTAGACGTGTGTAAAAAACAACTGTGGTTACAACTGCGGTCAAATCGCTCCAGGATGCTGGCAGAGAGACACCCAACAATTTGAACAAAACACACACACAGAGACTTCCTTCAAGGCGGCAACTTACACACTTGAAAGCATTATCAGAGAGTATTTCTTCCACCAATCATCTCTATTCCAACACAGCCGATCATCATCTTACAGGAGGAAACCAAATGTTTCATTTGACTTGTTCTATCAGAGCCTTCGGCGAGGTCTAAACTGCCTTATTGGTCAAAACAATCTCCACAACATTATAAAAGTCAAAGCACAGAAGTAAAAAAACATCTGTATTTTATGTCCGACAGACGTTTGTCACGGTCTAGAAATCTTGTAGTTTTTATTTGGGAATGAGGCTTCAACACTTCCTCCTGGTTCATTAAAAGAAGTCCCAGGGCTGATTTGATTGACATCTGTTTACAGTTGAGCCTAAAAAATAAAGATGGCTCATTTATTAAAAACCTGATAGCTAATATTTAGCTTGGACTCCAGTGACGGTCTTTAAACTTGTTGTTTGTTTTCTGTTTTGAGATATCTACTTCAGTGTTTTGAGTTGAAGTCACTTTTGGCTTTGTGTTTAGAAAACTTTTTTCTTTTTGTGTTTTTCTGAGGCAGACAGAGGGAGAGTGAAGTGGAAAGCTGTAATTACACATCACATCACGTCAATGATAAGTTTAACATTTTATGCTTATCATGCACTAAATATTGCTCATTAGGTCAGTGTGTGAGGAGTTTTAATGTTTGCTTTTTAGTGTCAGCGCAGCAGGTTGAGTAGTAAAGGGGATAAAGATAACCAAAAATTACTTATAATTGACAATAATACATCTCAAAGAGGCCACGCTATGCTTTTGGGGCTTTTCCCTTTCCAGTAGTGTAGTGTTATAGAGGTTTATGTAAATAGTCTACAAATGCAAAAAAATCCCCAAATTAAGCACAAGATGAACCTATGAACCTGAAAATGAACATATAAGAGCTCCTTAAAGTGTCTTTGAGTATGTAGAAATTCGCTATATAGATTGAATCTGTTATAAATAATGGTATTGTTATAATGAAAATACTATTTATATGGGTTTTGGGTTTCTGACTGAAACTGTGTTTGTGGGGTTTGAGTTCAAATGAGATTGTTGAAAGTTGTCAGAAAAAATACATATTTAATTAATTCACAATAACAGCTGGCATTCTTTACATTTTGTCTCCACAAGTATTTCACTTGCTGTTGACTTCATGCCACTGCTGCTGCAATACAATTATATAACGTAATGTAGAAAGAAATGTTCTGTATGTCAGCAGTGCTATGAGTTTGTTGAACGTTTCTGTAAAAGTCCCTAGTGTTGTATTTAGGGAAACACTTCTTGACACAAAGTTAACGTTGTAGCACCACTTAGCAGAGTTTAACACTGACATCACAACCAAAATAAAAACACCACAACATTTACATCGGGACATTTCCAAAACTATCCCCTTTGAGATGTCACCAGTATTTCCTAATAATAAGCTTCCCTTTATTTTTTCCCTAAATGAGAGCCGTGACATTAATAACTCAAACTGTGTTTTTATTTTCACAGACATGTTTGCGATCATGCCTCCGTGTCCTCATGTTCCTCGCATGTCATCTCAACACGTGTTCGCTCTGTAAGGCAGATTTCCAGACATTTGATAGCTCTGCTCTGTTTATAAAATTACTCAAATTCTTGTTTTATTTGGCCCTACAGCAGCTCACAGTGAATGGGTTCAGTATGTTGGAACACAAAGACAGAGGTTAAATAATCCTGGACCAGCTGAACAGTTCACATGAAGCAGAACAGGAACACAATGACCAGCAGCTCTGAAAGTGAAAAGGGAGTGATGTGGCGATGAGTCTCCCGAAAAGTCTGGATCAAAATGTGATACCATGTAGTTGATTATCACTGGTTTAAAGAGGACATACTGTATAATGCTTATTTTCAGGTTCATATTAGTATTTTGTTCCTCTACTGTGACTTGTCTCCATAGTGATGTCTCTATGTTAAAGTTTGACACACTACAGGAAAGGTAAAACCCGAATAACAGATTAAAGGTTATATTATTAGCATTAGCATTAGGACCTCTTTAATCCTGTTACATGTGATCTGTTACTCCCGTAGCCTGTTGTGCACATGAAGAACGATTTGGGAAGCGACTGCAGTGCAACATCAATCACCTTTAAGGACAGGAGGAGAGACGAAGAAACTGCTGACTGGAGCACAGATAAATCGCAGCCTCCTCTCAGTCATGCAGCCCCTCAGCTTCGATCCTGTGATAATGAGCATATGGTGGAGGCGGGGGAAAGTAATGTGCCCTCCGATAACACACAAGTAAATGATGTCAGAGGAAGCGCCGGGCTTTTAACTGTCCGCCTGTGAGTCATCAGAAATTATTAGCACATGTTTTATTCTGCAGACGTGGTGGAAGCTTTTATGGCACTCGCGTGTTTGTTTGCATGTGTGCAACATACAGGAACATGCTAATGAATTGTGTGTGTGTGTGTGTGTGTGTGTGTGTGTGTGTGTGTGTGTGTGTGTGTGTGTGTGTGTGTGTGTGTGTGTGTGTGTGTGTGTGTATGTGTGTGTGTGTTCAATGTGTGTCTCAGACAGTGCGTGTTCAATGTGTGTGTTCAATGTGTGTCTCAGTGTGTGTTCGATGTGTGTCTCAGTGTGTGTTCGATGTGTGTCTCAGTGTGTGTTCAATGTGTGTCTCAGTGTGTGTTCGATGTGTGTCTCAGTGTGTGTTCAATGTGTGTCTCAGTGTGTGTTCGATGTGTGTCTCAGTGTGTGTTCAATGTGTGTCTCAGTGTGTGTTCGACGTGTGTCTCAGTGTGTGTTCGATGTGTGTCTCAGTGTGTGTTCGACGTGTGTCTCAGTGTGTGTTCGATGTGTGTCTCAGTGTGTGTTCGATGTGTGTCTCAGTGTGTGTTCGATGTGTGTGTCAGTGCGTGTTCACGGTGCCTGAGAGAGGCAGGTGGCACTCGCGTGTTTCTTTGCATGTGTGCAATACGTACATACAGGAACATGCTAATGAATTGTGTGTGTGTGTGTCTCAGTGTGTGTTCGATGTGTGTCTCAGACAGTGTGTGTTCAATGTGTGTCTCAGTGTGTGTTCAACATGTGTCTCAGTGTGTGTTCAACGTGTGTCTCAGTGTGTGTTCAATGTGTATCTCAGTGTGTGTTCAATTTGTTAATGGCCTACCCATCCGTGGCCTGCACACACTGAGTCACTTCTCAGATGGCACGGTGCCTGAGAGATGCAGGTGGCAGAGCTCCAGCCACACACACACACACACACACACACACACACACACACACACACACACACACACACACACACACACACACACACACACAGTTCAGGTAGATTGTGCCACGCACTGCTGTTGTTCATCCCTCAACAACAGCATCATGATAGCACTCAGAGATTCTTTATTCAGTGTGTGTGTGTGTGTGTGTTTGCCAGAGGTCGCACTTCCATACATACTGGATATTTTCACAGCCAGGAAACAGATGGCTTGGCACAAACAGCTTAAATATCAATGCCACACACACACACACACACACACACACACACACACACACACACACACACACACACACACACACACACACACACTGAGGAATATTATGTCCTGTCAACGAAGGGAAACACAGCCTGTTGTTTCACTGATGTCATATGAAGAGGTGTTGTGTGTGTTTTGGTGTAAGAAGATCCCAAAACACTTGTTTCTTATTAAATGTGCCCGGTGTGCACAGAACAAGGTGCACTATGGGATTTTATCTGCCTTGTTCTTCTTCTATTTTGATTTTCGTTGCAAAACATGTCCCTCATAGATGCTTACCCTTGCACAACAAATAGTTTACATCCTGATTAAATGATGAAATGTTGTGTGAAGACTTTTCCCCTGTTTTCACAACAAATTGCAAAGAAACTGCGATAAACTTCCACATACACACACACTGTTGGCATTCCACTTAGCCTTTTATGGTAGTATATCATTAGAAGCTCAAATGTGTGACGAGATGTGAGATTTCATTGGATTCAACGGGCATTTCGACATCATGTAAATGGACAAAGCTGACTGTGATTGACTAATTGGTCTCAATTCCTAACTCTCTATAATCCATGGTGGTTTATTTTGGCAGATATGTCCTCCTCTCCTATCAGCATACATCTCTCTCCCACTCTGAATCTTTATGACACAGCTAATGCTATTTATACTTGTACTGGTAATATTAGCACTCATCCAACGACCTGAAGTAGTAGTAGGACTTTTACTGCCACAAATATTATTTCAGGATGAGTGATATTATTAGATTCAGCGTCTGGCAACCATTTAGTACTCCCTCAACTCTACTCTAAAAACACTTAGATCTGAACAAATAATCCCATTCATCAATCCCTTTGTTTTTGGGGTTAAAGCAGTGGTGGAATAAAACTAAGTACATTTACTCATTACTGTTTTGACATGGCACATGGCTTGAGTATTTCCCTTTTATGCTACTATATACTTACTACTCCAATACATCCAGAGGCAAATGTGTTACTTTTTACTCCACTACATTTAGTTGAATTCTCATAATTACATGCTTATATGATATGATGCAATCCTGTAATTCTAATCCACTCTTTGTTTTACAAAGTATCTGAAATTGGCTCCATATTGACAAATGCAATACTTTTACTTAAAGGTCCCATGACATGGCCATTTCTACTGATCATATTTCTACGGTGGCCCTGAAGTGCAAGACACCACAGCCTTTCAGAAAACACCACAGCATTTCACAAAACCCAACAGCATTTCACAAAACACAACAGCATTTCACAAAACACAAAAGCATTTCACAAAACACCACAGCATTTCACATTGGACGGAAAGGGTATTCCTTTAGGGAGAACACTTCTTGTTTGTGATTGGACAGAGCCAGCCAGAGAAGCACTGCTGTGATTGGTTGTTTTTGCTGCCAGTCAAGAAATGACGCTTGGCCCAACACATCAGCTGTTAGCTGTTAGCACACACTCAGAGCTCACAGCTCCTCATAACTGTTCAGAAACTGGACAAAAGTTAAACAAGTACAAACCACAGACTGTCTATGTCATGGCGAATACAGTCGCTGCTTTATTTATGTCTGTATGACGTTATTGTGAGTGTGGACGGAGCAGCTACAGGTTAGTTTAGCCTGATGGATCCGATCCCGATAGGATTTACATGGAGATAGGCCCCGCCCCCTCTCCAGCGTCTTGTTTGAATGACAGCAGTAAACACAGAATGAATGCTTTATTAATTCATGGTTTTTAAGGGGCTTATCTCCATGTAAATACTATGGTAGACTACCCAATATTCACATCGCTCTAATCGCTCGAGTTTCACCGCGGCTGTCAGCTGTGTTTGCTCCTGTCATTCAAAGAAGACGCGCTGGAGAGGGGGCGGGGCGTATCTCCATGTAAATCCTATGGGAGATACCAACTACTTGGCTTACTGGTGTGGTTTCCGGGTCGGCGATACAACGCAAAACTCATCCTGAGCACACACAAACACTCAAGCCGAAGTAAAAACAATAAGTGTGGCTTGATATTGAGAAAGAAAAAGGTTTGTAAACGCTGTGAGAATGGGTCTGCGGAGAGCATTTCTCCGCGATCCCAACTCGTCTATTACCAACCAGGGAGCTCTAAGCATTCAATGGGACTCCCTGTTGGTTGAACATTTACGCTAAAGGTCCTGGTGTGTGAGGAGCTCCATGGATTGGTCCATTTTGGTTCCCAGAAGAAACAAATGGAAAAAGAGAAATGTCCAACGAGGCGTTCTTGGGCAGCATAGACAGGTCTTTTCTGTATTAGAGTTTTACTCACTACAGCGTGTACTTTGAGGGTTTGTGACTCTGCAGACCGTTTACATGCAGAAAAACCTTCATAACAGACAAGGGGACGGGTATGCAGAAAAGCATGACATGGGACCTTTAAAGTTGCCGTTACAGAGACAGATATTTTTTAAATCTGCAAAAATGAAAACCAAACCAGCTGCTTGGATAAATGCATGTATAGCTTGGGGGAAACACATTAGTTTACATTTCTGTGAATTCTCTTTAGCATAATTGTAACTAAGCGATGTGATGTTGAAACAGCAAGAATCATATTTTAATATGACAACATCTTGTTTAGAAAGGTTATGTGCTGATAGTTGTTGCTAGAATTGGGAGGATTTGGTTGTGGTTGCATAAGAAATGTTTCCCCAGAAAAGGGTATGAATGTTGGCCAAACACTTTCTTGTGAAAGCCACATTGACAGCTTTTATTAAAACCTTCAGGCTGTTTGAATTGTCGCAGTAGATTTACAGAGATAGTTTCTGCAGAGGGTGTGATGCCTTCCAGTGGCATTGCAAATCAGAGGAATTCAAAGCTTGCTTTTGAAGCATTCCTAAAAGCTGCATTGCTGCTATTGTTCACATACTTCAGTCTTTTAACCCTGAGATGCCCGAGTGACTGGACCATACACTCTTCCATAAGTGCGTCAAAAATGACCCGTATTAGAATAATATGTGTTTTTCCAATTTTGTCATTTTGGTTAAGAAAAATCACTTGCATAATATTTAGTATTATATTTTGGTTCACACTAGAAATATTTTATATTACATTTTTCACTATTTATAATTTTAGCCATTTTTTTTACATTTTGAAAAAACAACGAATTCCATAGAAAATGCATGTGGGTCATTTTTGACCCACTTATGGAAGCTTGGGGTCGTAATACAAAAACTACAATTTCTTAAAATGTATAACATTTAAATTTAACATGTGAATGGCATGATATCCAAAACATGTTTTTGAGGAATAGCTGGAATATGTAATTACAAAGATACTTCAACAAAACCACCTCACCGGGTCAAAAAATAACCACTTATGCATCTAAGGGTTAATGATTTTCAAAATGCATCAAAAATGGAAATCTTAAAGTAACATATTTTAGACAGCTGCGTTGAGTAAGGTCATCTCCTGTTCGTAGATATCGCTGCCTCCGCGCAGTGCACAAAGTCTGGTCGATAAATAACTTGTTTGCTTAGTCCGGAAAAACTCCATCTAGAGAGAACACAGGGATGTTAGCCTTTGCAGACCATTTACATGCACATAAACCTATACAACACACTACTGGAAATGAAGGGAAACCCCCCAAAAAGCATAAATGTAAACTGTATATATTACATCTAAATGTATATCCGTATTATTTAAGCCCAATGCACATGAAACCCTCCCACTGTTTTGGAATGCCATTTTCTTAATGTCTTTCCGTTTTGGAAAGCACTTTGAATTGCCTTGTGTTGAACTATATAAATAAACTTGCCTTGCCTTGAACATAAATCAATAAAACCTCTACATTTCTCCAAGACATAATCGTGAACTCCCGGCGAACTACTACATTATTTTATTTGAGATTGTTTTGTAAACTTAGGATAACAAAGTGAATTTAGGGGTTTATCAGAAGTGTTTTGGCTGTTTTTGAAGTGCTGCAATACATTTTATAAACATACTATGTTTCCTGCATTACAGAAACACTGTAAGTAAAAGCACTTATCATATTGCACTGCTGTTTGTTTATTCTGCAGAACCTTCACACTGATTGTGTAAAACAGTGCAATGAATGAGTCCAGATGTGTTTCCTGTGTGTTATGACGGGTTATTTACACACACTCTGCCACTCCTCACTCTTACACGTGGTGCAAGTCGGATTCTGTGAAAGTTGCTTCTGCTTTTCCCGCCCACTCGGTTCAGTTTGGGTTCAGAGGTCAAAGGCTGAATTTGTGTAATGACAGCTGGCAGCGTGCTATCACAACATCTGGCCTCAGCTCTGTGTGAACCAGTGCTAAAATGACAAGAAAAGCAGAAAGAAAAGCTAACCCTAACGCATCTGTTAGTAAAGCAACTTGTAGACCATTTAACCGTAATGTGTTTGTACTTGTTTCATGTTTATTTCTTTGTATGCAACAAATACAATATTTCATAGTGTTCGTGAGTATGTTTATATCTACAATACGACCCATGTTTTCTTCTTAAGTACTGACATTTAGATTTTGTGGCTGATACCAACATATGTAGGTTAAATAATCTGCCAATAATAATATCTTATCAGATTTTCTTTAATACATATACACATAAATTCAACCAGTGTCGGTTCTAGAACATTTTACATGAGGTGCCAAAGGGGGGGCAAGAGATCATGCCAGGGTGGCATGGGAGGGCGGACAGTACGTGGTATTTTGTACTGTATCTATAACCTATTTATTGTTAATTCATGCCCTAACACAAGTGTTCTTAATGCACAAGAGAAACAAGGTGTTCAGACAAACAAACTAAAATATAGTATAAAACAGCAGAAAGTACTCATGATACCCTAGAATTCTGCTTACTGTAAGTACAGTAAAAGTACTTAGTCATAATTAAGTACACAAATGACATCACCCATCTCTTAAGAGAGATAAAGGTGACCTGTTCAATTTCAATAAATATTTGTCAATACTAAGAGCCGCTAGATTGAGCTGCTGTAATGGAATATGTATGCAAGGAGAATAAAAGCATACCATGTGGTCCAGCTGGAGTCTCATCTGCCTCCTGCCTCTGTCCCTCTTTCTGACACTTCATCTTTATTCCTCACATACATTTCTTCTTCTTCACTAATGTCTTCATCTCCTCCTGGCTTCCTCCTGCTCTGAGCCTCCTGGTCTCTTCATCTTCATCTCTCTTTTCCTTTTCCTCTTTCTGTTCGTCCATCTCAGATATGTCCTTTTGTTGTTGTTGAATCACTCCAGCTATACTCTGTAGGCTACTTGTGAAAAGCACTGGTACAAATACTTGTATAACTTTAAACGTTAGGGCCAGCTAATAAGTAGCATAGTAAATATTAAATCAGAAAGTATTTATCAAACGCACACAGGCAGCTGTGTTTAGACCCAGTTGTACGGTTTGAAGGATGTACCATAGTTCAATTTATCTGGCGTCATTGCTGTGATGTGTAATTTTAAGTGGATTTAATAGTACCGCATAGTTTAGCAAATAAAAGTGATCGATCTCCCAGCTAGCACTGTCTGTGTAGTATTTTGTAACGTGACCCCTGCTGAAAAAAACAGCTTAGACCAACTTAGCTGGTCAGGCTGCTTGTTGACCAGCCTGGTGCACCAGCTAAACCAGCTAAACCAGCTAAACCATCTAAACCAGCTAAACCAGCTAAACCAGCCATCCTGGCCAGCTAAAAACAACAGAATAGACCAGCATAGTATGCGGGTCTATGCTGGGCTGGTCACCAGCATCCATCTATCACCAGTTTATGTTTAATAATAGTATTAAATATACCATGCTGGAAGCTTACCAGGATGCCAGGTGACCAGCATACATTGTTTAAATACTGGTATGATTATTTAAACCAGAGAACGTAGATATATTACAAAGATTCATTGTGTGATGTATTTTGGTATCTACCAAAATAAAAACATTGTATAGTGTTCATAACAGTATTTTAATTTAATAAATAGCAATAAATAGCTAGTTAATATAATAAAATACACAGTAACAATACAATAATTATACAAATAACAACCAACCTGAAAATCAACCTACACATCAAAATAAATATATTATCTAAAACAGGTGTATTTGATTTAAAATAAAAGTGATAAATAGAATTCAATATGTAAACGGAAACAAAAACAGTAACACTATGTATGATAAGATTTTGTTTTTCCTTGTTCATGTCCATAATGTTTCCCGTTGTGAAGCGTCCAGCCTTTCCCAATCTGGCCTGCATTTCTGTCTGTTGAAGCCACTCCTTGAAGCAAACTGAAAAGAAATGTACAGATATAAGTACACTGTAAAAAGAAAACTTGACATTTACGTTAACATTTGGGCTGCTGTGGTTGCCAGAACTTGACTGTTAAATATAATACATTACAAATTACAGTTGGTTGGCATAGACGTTACAGTCAACAATTGCTTCTGGTGAATTACAATGGCAAAAACAAATAGAGCTAGTGTACACGGTGCAGCTGTATTATCTGGGAAATAGAATAATCGGATCAGGGTTTGGTTTTCGGCAGACAGTTGATATCAAATTAATCGGATCATTATTAGCATCAGCACTTGATCACCTTTGTCAACATGTAGCCCAAATACAAAGATAACTCCACTCCTCTCCTAACGCTGCTTATCTAATAAGCCTTGGTAGAACTAGTGTCCGAGTCATGGGGTCCAGAACGGACTGAAGACATGTGGAACAGAGTCATAGGGTCCAGGACTGACTAAAGACATGTGGAACAGAGTCATAGGGTCCAGAACGGACTGAAGACATGTGGAACAGAGGCATGGGGTCCAGGACTGACTAAAGACATGTGGAACAGAGTCATGGGGTCCAGGACTGACTGAAGACATGTGGAACAGAGTCATAGGGTCCAGGACTGACTGAAGACATGTGGAACAGAGGCATGGGGTCCAGGACTGACTAAAGACATGTGGAACAGAGTCATGGGGTCGAGGACTGACTGAAGACATGTGGAACAGAGTCATAGGGTCCAGGACTGACTGAAGACATGTGGAACAGAGTCATAGGGTCCAGGACTGACTGAAGACATGTGGAACAGAGGCATGGGGTCCAGGACTGACTAAAGACATGTGGAACAGAGTCATGGGGTCCAGGACTGACTGAAGACATGTGGAACAGAGTCATGGGGTCCAGGACTGACTGAAGACATGTGGAACAGAGTCATGGGGTCCAGAACGGACTGAAGACATGTGGAACAGAGTCATGGGGTCCAGAATGGACTGAAGACATGTGGAACAGAGTCATGGGGTCCAGGACTGACTGAAGACATGTGGAACAGAGTCATGGGGTCCAGGACTGACTGAAGACATGTGGAACAGAGTCATGGGGTCCAGAACGGACTGAAGACATGTGGAACGGAGTCATGGAGTCCAGGACTGACTGAAGACATGTGGAACAGAGTCATGGGGTCCAGGACTGACTGAAGACATGTGGAACAGAGTCATGGGGTCCAGGACTGACTGAAGACATGTGGAACAGAGTCATGGGGTCCAGGACTGACTGAAGACATGTGGAACAGAGTCATAGGGTCCAGGACTGACTGAAGACATGTGGAACAGAGTCATGGGGTCCAGGACTGACTGAAGACATGTGGAACAGAGTCATGGGGTCCAGAACGGACTGAAGACATGTGGAACGGAGTCATGGAGTCCAGGACTGACTGAAGACATGTGGAACAGAGTCATGGGGTCCAGGACTGACTGAAGACATGTGGAACAGAGTCATGGGGTCCAGGACTGACTGAAGACATGTGGAACAGAGTCATAGGGTCCAGGACTGACTGAAGACATGTGGAACAGAGTCATGGGGTCCAGAACGGACTGAAGACATGTGGAACGGAGTCATGGAGTCCAGGACTGACTGAAGACATGTGGAACAGAGTCATGGGGTCCAGGACTGACTGAAGACATGTGGAACAGAGTCATGGGGTCCAGGACTGACTGAAGACATGTGGAACAGAGTCATGGGGTCCAGGACTGACTGAAGACATGTGGAACAGAGTCATAGGGTCCAGGACTGACTGAAGACATGTGGAACAGAGTCATGGGGTCCAGGACTGACTGAAGACATGTGGAACAGAGTCATGGGGTCCAGAACGGACTGAAGACATGTGGAACGGAGTCATGGAGTCCAGGACTGACTGAAGACATGTGGAACAGAGTCATGGGGTCCAGGACTGACTGAAGACATGTGGAACAGAGTCATGGGGTCCAGGACTGACTGAAGACATGTGGAACAGAGTCATAGGGTCCAGGACTGACTGAAGACATGTGGAACAGAGGACAGGCATGGTTCCATATACAGGGAACTGGAACTATGAGCAGGTGTTTTCATCTTTTCTGCCTGAAGATTCACAACTTCTTGATCAGGTGTTTGATGTGGGCTGGCATGATCCTTTCTGCAGCGATAAATAAAGAAAACAAAGAAAACATTTTTAATAATAATAATGATGGTAGCAACAATAATATTAGTATAACTATTTATATAGCACTTACACAATTGCAAAGTGATTCTCACAACAAAAATAAAGAACAAAACAATACCAACAATAAAAAAACAAATTATTATAGGAATGTTAAGAGACAAAGAAATGCTAAACATTCTAAGAGGCCAACTACAAAAGGTAGACTCAATGGCTCTTGATGACATCAATGAGCAGTCCCAATACATGCTGATCTATAAAAAGAAATAGAATAGGTCCAGATTTCTTCTATTTTGTGTTGGATGATTTGTTTTATTGATTGCTGATGGATGAGTTTTACAATTATAACAAAAAGATTATTGTAATTGGAATCAAAAAGATTGCAAATCATAGTTTTAATAAAATCACTAGCAATATGGGGTTTATTCAACAGCAGTAAAGCATTAAGTTGCTAAATTATCATACCAGGGCCGTCCCTGGCCAACATGAGGGGGGCGGTGCTAGTGGAGCCTCGCAGCGGCGAAACCGTGCCACGCCACACTAATTGCGCCGCAAAAGCGCATTTTTGGCTCAGTTGAGGCACCCTCAGCAAGATGAGGCCCCCTCCGTAAGGTGAGGCCCCACGCAGTCTGCATGATCGGCCTGTAGGGAGGGGCGGCCCCAGGGCCGGCCCTAGACTTTTGGGGGCCCTAAGCGAGCTTTGGCTTGGGGGCCCCCCTCACTCTAGCGCGTTCTCACTACACACAACACAGAACCAACTTTTTTTCTATGATGTTAGCATAAGCACTCATATTGTATAAATAAGCATGTAAACACCGTGGACCTATCCTCCTCTAGGGGGGTCCTCACTTCCTCTAGGGGGGTCCGGGATTTATTTATTTTTAAATATTGAAGTTAAAAGCATCAGTCTGGTGTACTTTTAGAGCAAAATTAAGAGATCTGTGGATACATCTCTCAACACGCATATGAAACAGAACTGTAAACAGATCTTTCTTTATGGATATTTTACAAATCACTTAAACTGTATTCTTGTTTTGTCATATAGTATGTCATAACTGTTTTTCATGTATTCTCTCTGGCTGTCCATCTCATAATGTTCACATAGAAACTAGCTGTCAATAGGAATATCATTCAGTAGAATTATAATCTCTTGCAAAAATCTGTCACAAAAAGAGGTTGCACATTTAAATTCAGGTGTTGTTATGGCAACGTCAGTGGCCAAACAGCCACATTTACTGCTGCAAATACGTTCAAACATGCTGTTGACACGCAGTGGAAACTATGCCACCATTTCAGCTGACTTTTTCTCAGAAATAATGTCACATAGCATCCAGATATTTCAGTGCTAGGTTGATGCTTAGCTAAGCTAATTATGAAACACTTTAACTGACAGGACTCCGGATCAACTGTAAAGTAGCTTCTAGCTTCGTGTCGAACAGTAAGTCAACATTTCCCAGAGAGCTTTCTTTGAAATCACCAGGTAACCAGGTAACGCTAAAAAACATAACATTTAGATTGTATGACAAAGTGTTTATTTAATATCTCTGGCTAGCTATAGCTACTTGCTAACGGTTTAGCTTACCCCCGTGATTCAAAGTAATGTCAATGTAGCTGTAATTTATGCTTTGCTTACATGTTTGCATAACTTGGAAGTTTACTGACACTTACATACCTTGTTTACCTGGCTCAAGTGGTGGCTCTGGGGTTGTTGTGTGAGCCACCATGAATTGTCGTCTTTTTTAAGACATTTTTTTCTTATGTCCATCTTCAAAAACTCTGAGTCCGACTGACAGTTTATTTTAAACATTGTCACAGCTCACAGGATAGGTACCTGTCAGCCAATAAGACAGATGTTTATTTCCATTCAACTCTCTGGTTAGTCTGGTGTCTTGCCTCTGTTGCATTCACTGAACACGGGAAATTACAATCCTGCCGTCCTCTCTTGTGTCATGATGAGGTTCAGGTAAAGCACGGTTAATGTATTATATTATTGACTCAATAATATAATACATGACTTTGAGAGTAGGCAATCTAGGCATATTAACACAATTAGTTAAACATACTTATCACGGCGACTGTGTACTGAGATTTTTTTTTTTGCTAGGGGGCCCCTTAGTGGCTGCGGGGCCCTAAGCGGCCGCTTATGTCGCTCAATGGGTCGGGCCGGCTCTGGGCGGCCCTGTAACGTACACTGAACTGTAAAACAACTTACCGCTATTCAGGAAAGGCTCTGATCAGGAGGGTTGACTAGTAGGACAGCAAAGAGGTGGAGGAGGTCTATGTCATATACCATTGGTAGATGTTACACCTGAAAGAAAGATAAGGAAATAAGAAAACACAGGAGGACAAACATCTTCTTAAGTAAAAGACCAAATCATGTCAAGCTTTAACCTGAGCCTGTTTTTTCAGTCTTTACAATGCACTGTTGGAAATTACATTCCAAAGGCTAAATTCAAACTCAATACCATAAATAACATGGGTATCAAAGTGCTTTACCTGACAGAACACGTTCCACACGGAGCAGCAACCATCCGGCTGGGCCTTTTGCTTCATATCATCCATATACTTTATATATAAAGATATCATCTCCTCCCTCTCCACTGTTTCCAGTAGATCTCTACTATCCAATAAAACTGAAATTCAAGCCGTCATCGCCACAGAGGAGCACACAGCCTCTGTGAGCGAGAGAGAGAGAGAGAGAGAGAGAGAGAGAGCACACCTTTATCTATTTAATATAGCGTAGTTGTAAAAAATAACGTGATTAGTAAAATATGCATAAATAAGAAGAAAGAATGCTAAGGTAACATAAGATAAGAGTAAACAAGTTTAAATGATTTGTTATTGGTTGTGATCATATTCTAAAGATGTTTGGATTATTGAAAAGTATACAGCTCCCTTTCATATGAGTGTTGAGAGCTGTAAATTCATTTTGACTTTATTCAATTTAACTTCAACATTTAAAAAAAAAAAATCTTCCCGGGGGTGCATGCCCCCGGACCCCCCGAGAGGATGTGAGGTCCACCCCCAAATAAAGCAGGTTAAAATAATTAAATTGCATACATTTGATTTTAGTAAGCACTGAAAACGGGTCCCACAGACCCAAAAAGCACACAAAGGTTAAAGGTAAGCATATACTCATGTTAAAATATGCTAGATATATACACTGCAAAAAACAAAAACAAGAGGAGTAAAAGTAGCTCACGACAGGTGGGGCTTGAAAAGGCCCACCTGTTCAAAGTGGGGAATGGCAGAAAAAGGTTGAGAACCACTGGCCTACAGGAAGAAACGGCCCTGATGACAACATAGCCCAGCATGGATGTCATCAGGGCCGTTTCTTCCTGTAGGCCAGTGGTTCTCAACCTTTTTTTGCCGTTTGTTAGAAATTAAAATCAATGTTGATATGGCGTAATTTGAATTAAATACACTATTTGATTTAAATCAGTTTTATTCTGAAAAACCGGAAGTTCTCACTATTAGCTTAACACTTTTATTCTGAAAATTCATCACTTCCGGTTAGCATTTAGCATCTGGTGGAATCATACGATTTCAAACCTCGTACCAAGGTGAAATGACATGTGATGTTGTACACTGAGCACACTGGGATTAGCACTCATTTATTGACGCTGAATAATGTGTAGCAGGGAATGTTTAAATAACCACAGACGCCAGAATGATGCAATTTAGCTACAAAAAAAGGCAGGAATTGCATTGGACCCGCCCCCCGACGACGCCGGCCAATAGGAGAAGATAACAACAGGAAGAGCAAGCCAAGAATTGATCTCTTCGACCCCCTGACCTGAACTGACCGGTCGGATCTGGAGAGCGCCTCCGCTCGCACATTTCATTTTGTACACCACCGCATCTTTTGTGTAATTAAATGCTGTTAACTTTTTTATAAGCTTCCCTTGACTCTTTTCAGTCTCTCCTGCCTTCAGGGTTCTAGAATTGTTTCACGTTCCCCACCAGCTAAAACCAGCAACCATCTTAATTGATTGATTGATTGATTGAAAAGTTTATTAACAGCTTGTATATTGGGTACAGTACAGTACAGTTCAAAACATACAATTGTTAAGGGGATGCAGACCAGAGAAAGACTTTCGTCTTGTTTACATCAGGGTCCCCCATTTCCAATTCATCATATCATTTAAGACATATAAGACATATTTGACATACAGATGGCTTATTTACAATTTACATACAGGTGTTTTTTTACATACAGACGGCTTATTTACAAATTTCATTTTAGATTTCGTTCTAATACATCCTAACCGGACATTTAAGACATACCAAGTCTACAGATATACAGTTAGTAACAGAGTCTAAAATGCGAGTATATACATACAGTAGATGGGGGGGGGGAAGCTGTCCATTGTACGACAGGTTGAGATTTGTACCATTACCGGAGCCAGTTTTGCAATGCTTTTAGCTGGTCTATGCTAGTTTAGCTGGCTTTGCAATGCTTTTAGCTGGTCTATGCTGCTTTAGCTGGCCAGGCTGGTCTTGAACCAGCAAGACCAGCCTGGATGTCATCAGGGCCGTTTCTTCCTGTAGGCCAGTGGTTCTTCTCAACCTTTTTCTGCCATTCCCCACCAGCTAAAACCAGCTAAAACCAGCAACCATCTTAAGCTGGTCTATGCTGTTTTTTTCAGCCGGTACGTCCCAAACAGCGACCGTCTGTTAAACGCTATCGATTCAAACAGCAGCATTTTATTAATATTTTTGTTTCAAGCTCTCGTCTTTAGTAAAAAAAAAACGAAGAGGAAATGCTCCCAGGGGAAGCTGATCCACCCTCAGGTGCTGGGACAGCTCGTTCCCTTTCTGCAGCTGTGTGAGCCGCTGTAAGGTTTTAGCGATAGTATCCTGTTAGCTGTTGTGTTTTAGTGTTTTGTATATCTGTCTTTTGATGTTAATTACTCTACTCTCTCTCTCCAGGTGTCGGCACTTCCTGTCCGTGTGGCACCTGCTAGAGTGATTGTTGTTCCCTCCCCTGATTGTGTCCACCTGTGCCCCATTGCCTAATGTGTATATTTAGTCCTTCTCTCCCTTTGTCTGGTGTCGGTTCGTCTTGTGAGGTCGTTATCTCTATGCCTGTTTACCAGAGAGTCATGTTACATTACCTAGTTGAACCTAGTGATTATATGGAGAATCCTAGTAGAGCCTAGGAGTCATTATTGATAGCTTTGGTTTTCTTAACAATAAAGAAGATTACCAAGCAATGGAATTGAGCAACTGAGTTCTTACGAGGCCATCGTATCAGCCGCGGTCTGTGTGAACGCCGCTCTGCAGTTTAATGCAGGGCCGTAGCTGCGTTTTTAACGGGCCTAAGGTGATATTTAAAATGATTCACTTTTAATGAATGTACTCGTTGTTTCGTTGCTTGAGTTTGTTTCTACAAGTACAGTTTACTGAATTCAACATATTGTAGGGATTCCAGAGTTACGACCCAGATGTAAGCCAGATTTAAAATTGGCCAGACATATCGACCCTGAGGATTTGGTGGTCAGACATTTGCTGTTTTCATCTTTTTCCTACTTTATGTGATGATATGCAGCTTTTCTTTGTTTACAATACGTGTAAACTGAGAATCTTCAATTTATGGACGACTGAAGATGTCATTGTAGGAAGTCTTTGTGATTTGTTCAGAAATGTAAGGAGTATTTCATGAGAAAAGTATTTATTGTTTGCCTCATAGTTCATTTTACTGCAAATCTAACTTTTCAGTTGGGAAAGGCCTGATCTCACAGCTGTGTTTGGAGAGATTGATCTTTAAAACATTTCTCATCCTCCTGTATCACAAAGAGTTACTGCCATAAAGTAAACCCCCTTCCTCTTGAGCTGAGACTTTCTTTCATGAGAACACTTGCATGCATATTCAATAACCCTTTTTGTTTCTATATCAGTTTGTCACAATGACAGAATAAGAACTGTATGTTCCCTCTGTGCATTTCAGTTTAAAGAAAGTATGACACAGAGACACATAGAAAGGGAATCCACCCCCCTGCTCTGTTGGTTTCCTATCAAATATGTTGCTGACTCACTGACACAGATGTACTACCCCCCCAACACACACACACACACACACACACACACACACACACACACACACACACACACACACACACACACACACACACACACACACACACACACACACACACACACACACACACACACACACACACACACACAATGCATCACGCATCACTTCTTTGTAACCCCCAACTCTCCCTTTCACTGACACATATTGATTGGTGTGTGTGTGTGTGTGTGTGTGTGTGTGTGTGTGTGTGTGTGTGTGTGTGTGTGTGTGTGTGTGTGTTTGTTTCCAGTCAAGCAGGAAACTAAATTCAACATTTACAGCCAGTCACATAAGATAAGATAGGACTTTATTCATCCCGAAAGAAATTGTTGTGCCAGAGTTACAAAAATACAATAAACACAGCAGCACAATAATAATAAAACTGTACACTAACAGTGCAGTATAGCTTTATAAAAGATGCTGACCCTCACCATCAAAACTAAACCTGCTTGAGATGATGCTCAAAAGATTTGTAACTCTACTCATTAGGGGTTAAATTAACCAAATGTATACACACACTGCAGGAATAAAGAACCAGCTGATCCTCTATAACGCACAATGTGTGTGTGCAATCTCTGTGCAAGATCTGCACAGGAATGTTTGTATGTGTGCCTGAAGACAAAAGTGGAAAAATATTTGCAATACACAGATTTGCAGCCAGATGTATGTTGATATGACTTGTCCACTTGTCATGCGTTCCAGGGGGAGAAGGGGAGGGTCAGCATATCTAGAAATGGAGGTGGCAAATATATATACATATTTGCACAGATATTTGTATATACTTTTGTTTTAGATTCGGGATTGTGGGAAACGGTATTTCGATCTCTCTGTCTGTACACACAAACTGGGGGATTGACAATAAAGTTGACTTTGACTTTGAAACTGGGTCACACACTTGAATAGGGGAGTACATTGGGATAAAAGTGCTTAATTTAAATGTCCATCTCTTATGATGTTCACTGCTGTGATTAATTACTTTGGTAAATCTGAACTTAAAACACAAATAATAACAATGACTTATCTGAATTAAAACAGTGATAAATCATCTACTTCAAGGTGACTACAATATGTTTTATATAGCAGTACATTGCTTTACTAAAAAAATACCTCACAAAACTGCACTACAGAAAATCGGAACTTTCCCTTTAAGCCGTCATCATTAAGTTTTCTGTTTCAAAAATAAAACCCCAAGCTCTTATTGTGGCAGGAGCATCCTGTGGTTTATACCTTTGTTTTATTTTCCAAAGAATCACCACACATGCTTGTGGTTTCCCTGCGTCATTCCGAATAACGTCTGGTGCAGGGAGGGAGAACCTATTTGTTATGTCACAGGGGGGCTCTCCAATGCAGCTGTGCTGTTTGTCAATGCTGGTTAAATGTGTGTGTGCAATCTCTGAGCAAGGTCTACACAGGAATGTTGGTATGTGTTCCCTGGAAATGAGGTATAGAGATCTGAGGGTCCCACCTGCTGTGTTAGTGTGACCTTCACCTAACATATGGGACTGGATTATTTTTAGTGACGTAAAAAGACTAGTCAGATTTCTTCTTCCTCAGCTTTTCAACAACGGCCGGTTGTTTCTTGAGAAAACATACTATGTTATATAATATTGGGTATATGTGTTTATATTAATATATGTATTTGTATGTGTATTTTTTATTTTGGTTGTTTTTTCCATTTTAATTAATAAAAACGTTTGAATAAGTGTGTAGACTTGACAAAATGTATATATGAATTAAATATAAAAATATATGTTTTATTTGTACTAGTTATAATAAACAATAGAACAAATTATTCAATAACATAAACGATATTATTACAACAGATTTTAATTTGTAATATTTGTGTGTGTGTGTGTGTGTGTGTGTGTGTGTGTGTGTGTGTGTGTGTGTGTGTGTGTGTGTGTGTGTGTGTGTGTGTGTGTGTGTGTGTGTGTGTGTGTGTGTGTGTGTGTGTGTGTGTGTGTGTGTGTGTGTGAGAGAGAGTGTGAGAGAGTGTGAGAGAGTGTGAGAGAGTGTGAGTGTGTGTGTGTGAGTGTGTGTGTGTGAAAGGTACCACACATAATCAATACGTTTACAATAATTCAAGGCTTTATATTATACAGTATTTATCTTGGGTTAACTTCGGTGTGTGGGAGTGTTTTTTAAATCTTTATTCATATAAAAATAATAACAGAGTAGAATGTAATATTATTTAAAGTTAAAATAAACCAGTGTAATTTTCAACAAAAACAGCTTATTTTCAAATGAAACGTCAGAGAACGTCGGCTGCATGGAGACGACCCTGGTTACTTGGCAACGCAAAAACCTCGTCGACCAATCAGATGCTTCGTTCGGCGCATTACTACAATCAAACTCAACGATTTCACGCCTGTGTGACTTGCTGATGATGAAAGTTGGACTATTCTTTGGGTAAATATACAAACATGTGTGTTTTATATTAAATGTAAAACATGTAAGTTATAGCATATTACATTTACTGTTTTAATAGTGAACTTTTAATTTGTAAAAACCACGTTACATATAAATAGAGCGGACTGTGTTATGCTACGGCGGTGCATTTGTTTCAGTGGGTCGTGCTTCGGCTTTATAAAGCGGGCGTGTCTTACTGCAGATGGTTCAAATAGAGACTGTTCTGCAGCACCGCATGTGTTTGTCTCCCAGCAAGTGGATTATGAGGAGGTGTCTGCACGAAATCCAAGTTAACATCTTCTTTTTCTGACTGAGTGCTTTTCAGAGGACGCTTTTGAAAATGTATGTACTACTTTTACGGTTCATTTGTGTGATTATGTCCAGAAAGAAGCCATGTTTTAACTCCACATGTTAGGATAGACATGTGACATGACATTCGCTTTTCAACAGTGTAACCAGTCGTAGGCATTATTCGAAACGTGATGTTAGTTGGGATATTTTAACGTATTAAGTGCTTTTTTTTTTGTTTTCTTCATTATTCCAGTGCGTATGTTAAACGTGACTTTGCTAGATTCTCAGATTCGTCGCCATATGTTTTCATATTGAGTCAAACTTCACTCGTCCTACTTATCGTTATGGCAACACGAGTTACCGTTAGTTTAAAACACATTCATGGTTTAAAAAAAGTTACTGTAGCCGACAGCCGTTAGCAACCATGGAAACGTTAGCGGTTTACGTAAAACTGAAATGCTGCACTCATCACGGCCCAATTGATAAATCAGCTGGAACAAATTATTATGATGATTTTGACAACGTGTGACACGGTTACTGGTATATTGGACAGTGCTGTATTTTTAACACTTGAATAAGAGTTAAACCTTTTAGTAACATTCACAAGCTAACCTGCAGTATACAAAGTGATTAAAACTAGCTCCACGTTTCCCAGCTTTGATAAACGCATGAATGCATCCATAATTATAATCAAAACAGGTGATACATTAGTCTGAAATATGTCAATCTGCAAAATGAGTCATTTTATGCTAATACCTTTCTACTTTTACTTCAGTAACATTTTGACAGCATGACTTTTACTTGTAACTGAGTGTTCCTTCACTCTGGTACTTTTTAGTTAAGTACACGATCGGAGTACTTCTCCCATCTCTGTTATTGGGGTTGTTATTTTTTGAAAACCCTGGTTTTAGTTGTCTATTTACTTTAAATCTAGTTGGTGTGTTTGTCTCTCAGCAGTTCTGGAATAAAAGCCAGGCTCGCGGTGTTCTAGAAGCCTCGCACGCTCTGTCCTCCAGTGTGTGTGTGTGTGTGTGTCAGAGTGAGCGAGCAGGTTGACTCGTGCTCACATTCAGCTTTGCTCGTGCTGAATGGATCATGATGCTGCTACTGTTTAGTGACATAATTCAACAGTGAAGCCGGAAGTTATATTTTGATTTATTCACTTATTGTTTAATGTATACAGCATTCTTTATATACATTTTAATTGAAGTAGTTTGATCTATTCTAGCGTGTATTTATATTGTATGCATGTAGATGTATATATTTCTACTGTGGAATATGTATTTACGGTTTTTATTACTTGTGTTTTTTTTAATGTCTGCTGTAGGTGTAACAACATGCTTCACTAAAAATACATAAATGTATCGATTATATATTTAGTGAATTTCCCATGTTCAAAGAAACTGATTTTAGAATAGTGATGTTTGTGTATTTTGCTTGGTTTATGTCCTGTTTAAAAGTCACAACTAACATCTGTTTTCTCTCCTGCCTCCTCAGTTAATCTGAACTTTGTGAGAAGATGGATAACAAGGAGGAATCAAAGAGTTGTTCCGTCAGTGTGCTGACCTGGGAGCAGGTGAGCCGGCTGAATGAAGTTCTGACGGAGGTTGTGCCCGTCCATGGACGGGGGAACTTCCCCACCCTCGAGGTGCGGCTGAAGGACATCGTGGCCCGGGTGCGCTCCCGCCTGGAGCTCAGGGGCATCCGAGTGAAGGACGTCCGGCTCAACGGCTCCACAGCCAGCCACGTGCTGGTGCAGGATGTTGGCTGGAGCTACAAGGACCTGGACGTTATCTTCAGGGTGGACATGCCGCACGAGTCAGAGTACAGGCTCATTAAGGACGTGGTGCTGGGAACCCTGCTGGAATTTCTGCCTGAGGGTGTAAACAAGGAGAAAATCACACCCATGACTCTCAAAGAGGCTTACGTGCAGAAGCTGGTGAAAGTCAACACGGAGCAGGACCGCTGGAGTCTGATCTCACTCTCCAACAACAACGGGCGCAATGTGGAGCTGAAGTTTGTGGACTCGATACGCCGGCAGTTTGAGTTCAGTGTGGACTCCTTTCAGATCGTGCTGGACTCCATGCTCTCCTACTACGAGCTGGCACAGACGCCCATGTCTCAAGCTTTCCACCCCACAGTGAGCGGGGAGAGTGTGTACGGGGACTTTAGCCTGGCGCTGGGCCACCTGCGGGACAAACTCATCGCCACCAAGCGGCCCGAGGAGATCCGCGGCGGCGGCCTGCTGAAATACTGCAATCTGCTGGTGAGGGACTTCCGTCCTGCCAGCGAGGAGGAGTTCAAGGCCCTGGAGCGCTACATGTGCTCCCGCTTCTTCATTGACTTCCCTGACATTGGTGAGCAGCAGCGCAAGGTGGAGGCCTACCTGCAGAGCCACTTTGTGGGCGAGGAGAAGAGCAAGTACGACTACCTCATGATCCTGCGGCGCGTCGTCAACGAGAGCACGGTGTGCCTCATGGGGCACGAGCGGAGGCAGACGCTGCACCTCATCTCGCTGATGGCCTTCAGAGTGCTGGCGGAGCAGAACGCTATCCCTGACGCGTCCTGCGTCACCTGCTACTATCAGCCGGCGCCCTACGTCCGAGACCACAACTTCAGCAACTACTATGTGGCTAACCAGAACATTCCAACATGGCTGCCATGTAACTGACATAAAGTGGACGGACGTAAAAGAGGGAGACAAGAGAAGGACGTAAAAAAACTGAAAAAAATATATTGAGGCAATAAATACAAAGTTCCTCTCAAGGCACAATTATATTTAAGCGGACAGGTGTTTTGCTTTGTTTTTGGAATACTTTCTCATTCCTCATCTTCAGAGTTGTCTAGGTCATTGAATAGAAAGTGATATTTTTAAGTGTTTAGACTTTCTTTTTTTCTTTTTTTCATGTTTGGTTCTTTCCCCGTTTATCAGAGTTGTGTTTTGTGCCTTAACCTCCAGATGTACGCTCCAATAATTTAAGTATTGGCTATGTTTTTGAAAAAGGGATGAAAATAATGTTATAGCCTAAAATGTATTTTTCTCCTGTGATTTAGTAAAAAAAATAATACAAATGTGAAAGGCAGAAAAAAATGTAAAATATTTAAAAATAGTATTATTGGGGTAGGGGATATATAATAGGTGACGAGCCCCAAAAAAAGCAGAGCACCAGTGTTATAAATATGTTTGATTCACTGGGGAGGGGAAAAAAGGTGTTACACTAATAACGTTGTTCACATCAGATATGAAGAGGGAAGCGAGCGGAGTCCATTTATTTTTAATTCATTTAGACATGTAAATATCTCTTGCATACATTTGTAGTCTCCCTGATACGCCGACAGTGCCTGTGATTTGTAAACAGTGCAGGAGATGCAAAAAAAAGTATATTTTTATTTTCCACTGTGAATTTCAGTGTAGGACGAGCTCCACTCCCCCCCCCCCCCCCCCCCCCCCACGTATCCAGTTTACTCAGACCTGTACTTTGCAGTCGAGACGGGCTCAGAGTGGGACAGCTTGGGCCTCAGAAAGATGGCTCCTGTGTGTCTGAGGAGTTTATGTTCCTCTGTGTTTTTAAGTCTCTTCCAAAGCCTCACCAGTGACCTCCAGATGTCAGTCTTATGGCCATTGTGGGAAGCTCTCTGACGGGCTGCCTGGAGCGAGGCCGGCTGGGAGTCCCTTCCCTAAAAAGGAGCAGCACATGGCGTCCCTCACAACCATCGCAGGCTCGACCGCGGACCTGAAACGGGATCCTCCTCTGACGCAGCTCACTGACTGGCTCTCAAACTATAATTATCCTCTTTTTCTTTTTTCCCTGGGGGTGATATCTTCGGTGCCCTGCCACCTTACATGTGTGGGGAGCCGAGTCACTTCCTGTCCCCTCTTTACCACGCAGTGTTTGAACCCCTTTTGTGGTCATGGGAGCGCAGAGTGCAGCTGGTATGTCGAGAGAGAAATGCTCACGTCTGCCAGTGGGATTCCTCTCCCCTTTGGGAGTTTGAGGAATCCTGGAAGCTACTACCGGCCCCCCCTCCCTGAAAAATGTGACCGAGGTGCAGGTCCTCAAACTTATGAATTACTATTTCTAGCCAAGCTTATTATAGACATTTAATTATGTGCTCTTGCGGTGCGGCTAGCAGATTAGCTTTAGATGTATGAGCTGTAACTTTCACATGTGGTATCTCCTCTTCACTTTCCTGATATTACAGCATCCAGGCTTGAGAGAGGGAAAGTTGCTGTTCTTATGTAAGAGACAGAAGCTGCCTTCCTGCTGCTCGTTCCACAGATAACCAGCAGCGCCGCTTATCTGGCTGGGGGCACGACTCCTGGCTGGTGAGATGAATTGTTGAGAGGGCGGTCAGCTCGCCCCCCCCCCTGCAGGTCACAACCCGGGTCAGGGCACGCTCTGCTGCTGAACTTTGGTAGGTGACCTGCCATAGTCTTTTTTTAACAACAAGTCAGGGGCCACACATTGTCAGAGTTACAACCAGCAACTTGCAGCGCTCAAGTGCCTTTTGGAGAGTGATTTGGGTTCTTTTTAAGGAGGGATTGTTCTCAGCCGTGTGCAATGTGGACGATCCACGACAACATCTTTGATTACAAGAGATTACATCCTATCCCTGAAGGGAAATTAATTATGGGTTGAGTTTTTGTGTGTTTTAGTTTCAGTCCCAAACCATTATCTCCCTTGAAAGCCATCCGTCTAGTCATTCCTGTCAGTGTTTCTCTGTCTTTCCTACCAGTGTGGGCCTTGTTGTCGCTGGCAGCCATGTTGACCTCAGTCGTGCCTGAATGCCTTTTTTGAAATCAAACTTTTTGATTTTCCAAACGGGCATTATATTTCTACACCCTGCCGATCAATTGTAGCTCCACCGGCCCTGATGCAACTTGTCTCGTGTTCCGATCCAAACCAGAGCAATACCTGAAGTGCACTGAGCCAGACTTTTGGCCCAGCAGCTGGAGGTCCCCCAGCAGAGACCCTCACTGACAGAAGCACTTTATAGAGGCCTTGTTTTACTCCAGCCACCGGAGAGGAATGTAAATAAGCTAATGTGGTGGATTTGCTGGAGGGAGTTGAGCTGGTTCTCAGGGACATATCATGTGTTTTTGAGGGCTTTGTTTTGTCCCTTTTTTTATTTTGGAAGGGTGAATAGGTTTCATCTGCCTTACATATGGAGGTATCCCCTTCTAACACTTAATGTGTGTCTTCTTCTCTCTGTGATAATTGTGCCAGCAGGTTCTTATTAGAGTAGATCATGCCTGGAAGTGGAGGTGGCAGACTTTAGCGTGCAGCGTTGGCTTTTGTTCTTATCATCTCTCAGCGGGTCGTCGCCTCTTTGTTTAGTGCCAACAGCTGGATTCATCACCACACTCTTTAACATAATCTGTGACTTGTTTCAAAGCCAAAAAACATTGATTTGGTGCTTTAAAAAAAAAAAAAACGTTTTTGCTTCACGTAATGTCAATCATTCCCCAGTTTGTTTATCCCCTCTGAGAGATGATAGATTAAATCTTGGAGCCACATGCGGCAGGTTAAAGTCTGTCTGAGCGACGAGTGGTCCCTTTTTGGGGGCTTTTTGTTGACATCGCTCAGTCAATCAGTTTGAGCGATGTCAAAGAAAATGCAACGTGCGTTTTCTAGACAATCGATGGTGAACGCAGCCTGGAATGTAAATACTTGTGCGTTTTTCTGATGACTAAAAAATGTGTGCCTGTTTAATGAAAGCTTTACCTTCCCCCTCCCCCCACTAGAGGAGAGAGGGGGTGCAGCAGCTCACGTTGAATAATGTCCTTCATCAGGGTGGATGTGTCTGTGTGTGAACAGGACGATGTGGAGAAAAAAAGAGGGTGGATTATTTCCCCCTTTTTTTTTTTTTGTCAGCACACATTCTATTTTCTGCTGTAAACTACGTGTGAATCCTCTGCTTCTCTCACCCCCCCCCCCCCCCCCCTCGCCTCTGATTGTCCCACTTGTTTGGGACTTTGTTTATTAGTACAGCGTGTATTTATTTATGACGCCTGTAGATGTGTTTTTTGCGCTGGGGGGTGCAGAGAAAGCTGTGGATTGTATTTGTAGTGGTTGTGTGTCTAAAGTCTTACACCATAGGAATGTGATTGAGACTTTCTTACACTTCCTTTATGAGGTGTTGTGAATATTACTGCAGCAGATTTGTGTTTACGTTAATGCGTGGAGCTGTGTGTATGTGTGTGTGTGTGCTTGTCTGCATGTGTGTATGAAGAAGTAGCTATAAAAGTTTAAAAAAAAAAAAAAAGTGGGAAGACATCTGAAATTTTTCGCACTATATATATATTTTTGAAATAGTTAATGCAAAAGAGCTTTTGTCAGCTTCGTGATTGTGACGACGAGTTGATGGTTACAACCATTATACTATTTCATTTTTCAGGACTTTTACCTCACTTGAGTTTTTCCTTTTGAATGGAAATGTACATCAGGAAATGTGTTTGAAGAGGAAATGATGAATAAAAGAGTATTAAATGCAATTTCTGCTTCAGCTGTTTCTGTCCAAATCTCGCCTGTCAAGCAGTGTCTTAAACTTCAATGGATTTAAGTTAAAAAAAAAAATAATACTTACGGGTAATACTGCATTTTCTGTTAACTTAAAACCCTAACATTTAAATTCCAGACAAGTCAGAATAAAATATTTATAGAGTTTAAACTGTAAACTTATAAGGACAAAATCTTTTTTTTAGGTGTTTATTTAGTCAACAAAAATAAGTACAAAGTTTTGTAGGACGTATTCAGATCCTTGAGTAAAAGTACTGATACTACACTATACTACTCCAATACAAGTACAAGTCCTGCACTGATAATTGTATTTAAGTGTAATCTGGAAAAGGTCTTTAAAGTATTGAAAGTAGAAAGTACTCTTTACAAAAAAATACCAATTGAGATTTAATTTATTTTTATTTTTGTGTTTTCTCCGGAATAGCCATGTTCTTGTGCGCTATTTATTTAGTATTTGGCCCATTGGATTACAGTTGTTTCCGAAAATATACCACAACAAAAAACATTTATCACATGTGCCCGAAGACTATAAAAAGAGAACCCCACCTTATAACACTTCCACAATAGGAAATATCATTTAAAAACTCTCAGTAGATAAACACGGTAAATCAACGCGACAGTTAAATGGCTCATCCATAAAAGAACCCTATCACTTTACCTTTGCTCTAAGTCATATTTAATCTTTCAATGCACTTACAGAAAGTGGCATATAGTGTTTCTATATAGCTTTAGTTTTACCATCCTTCCTTTATTCACTGGAGATGAATTCAACCAGAGATGTTTCCTGTCTTCATCACGGGGGGACATTTGAATGGTGTTTATGCTGATCTTTATGCTGATCTGAGTTCAGTGGAAAACCACTTTTTACCAGGTAATAAACCCTGGGCATTGCTTTAGTGTACAGGAGTACCTCTGAGCATCAAAGCGTGTATGACCCTCCATGCACCACCACATATGACTGACCACACGAGAGCAGGGGGTTTAACCTGCAGCTTCTCATGCATGTTACTGTACATGTCCCCTTTCTGTTTGCTGCTCATCCGCCTCTGATGCCTGCTATAGGAGCTGCATTTCATGTCATCCCCCCCCCCCCCCCCCCCCATGAGCCTGTAGTCACTTCCATTCATAAAACACTTTGACTTATATCTGAGCGATGACTCATTGAGGTGAAGCAGTAAAGTGCTCTGACCTCACCGACATCTTTTTTTCCATCCGCCTCCGTCCACACGCTAATGCTTCTTTACGGACCGTATTAACCTTTATTTTTTTATAAATGCCTCACTTCCTGCTCCTCGTCCTCTGTGGTTTAATATGAATAACACTGCACAAATCCTACATGATGACCATTATCTTCCATCCGCTATGGATAAGAACAGACGTAGGTAATCCTTTAAATGCAGGGCGACTTAAAACATGCAATAATAATGGATTACATTTTAAATTGACCCCAACAATAACGAAGTTGGCATGTATGAACCCAACGTTAATATGTTGCATTCAAAATAATAATACATAGCCCCTTTTATATGTATGTTCTGTAAAGTAAAGTGATTCAGTGGTTTATTTATTTTTATTTAATCGTTTATTTGGCAGGGACAATGCACAGTAATGAACTCTTAAAACATTCAAATGTATCGAGCGTAACAGTGCCAGGTTTAGCTTTAAGCTAATTTCCATCCGCAGTCCCTCACATAAAACATTTAAGAAGTTTACATTTGACAAACATAGCAAAAACAAAATACAATAATACATGATATGCAAAAGAGCAAGAGCAGCATACACAAGTATTTATGACATGGCAGTACAATATAGCAGCAACGACATGTAAAGTGCCCCTGTGTTAAAGTGCATTTAGCGGTGATTGCACGTCTGTTTGTTTCTCAACCGTTCTTTGAGGTGACCTTTAAAGCTATTGAGAGTGGGACAATCCCGTATCTCAGTCGGGAGGCTATTCCACAATGAGCTGCCTTTAACGGAGAGGACATTTTAACCGAAAGTGGTCCGTCTGCGGTGGACCTCACAGTCTCCTCTGGTTTCTGACCTACTGCAGCGTCCAGTGTGTTTTCTGTGGATGAATTCCTCTAAGGGAGGGGGGAGGGGGGGCAGTCCATGTAAACATTTATAAATAAAGCACATACTTTTAAAAGACTTAAAATTGTCAAAGCTCAAGAAATTGTGTTTCTCTAGGATGGTACAGTGGTGGTATGAATATGGCTTTCTGTCAAACACCTGGATAGCTCTCTTGTACAGCTGTTCTATGGGTTTTAGGTTTGTGGCACAAGCAAACGAGCAGTTTGTCAAACAGTATTCAATGTGGGATAGAATCATACAGTGGAGGTATGACTTTGCAGCATTGACCGTTAAGAAAGGTCTAATTTGTTTAAAATGTTGCAAGTTTAATTTAATAGTAATGGATACTTTCTTGATATGTTTCTTAAAAGTCAAGTTTGAGTCCAGTATGACTCCAAGATACTTGAAGTGGGAGACTAGTTCTATTTCTGCTCCGTTTAAAAACACGCTGAATCCTTCGATTTTGACTGCTTTACTGAACATCATGCATACTGTTTTTCTTACATTTAACTGTTAACAAAGTTGTGTTCATTTGGCCACTTTATACTTGCTAATAAGTAATCAAAGTTAGTAGGGTTAGGGTTGCAAAGCAGCAGCTGGCGAGCCACACCTCTCATCTCCAGTAAAGTACATGTTTTTTATGAAACTAACACTCAGAGCCACATCGAATAACTTTTTCTTTAAATCAGTTGCAGGGGAACAGAGAGCATCAAGCCGGATTCCCTACAGTATTCTCAGTTTGGTGCACAATGTTTGTGTAAAAGTGAAACGTTTCCCACTTTCATTTGATGAACAAAATAATGAAAATGAGATCATATTCAGAAGGTTGTTATCTCAAACTATAAACCTGTTGTTCGTCTCTGTGGATGATTCTTTAACCAAGTAAGGTTGACAAGAAACCAAACCGAAGAATCCAGCAGTTTGTGATAAATTATCCGGTACCACTTTACAATAAGACTACGGTGATTTGTTTCACACTTTACAACAAGGCTCCCTTTTGGCAGTTATACATGTTAGTAACTCATAAATAAATGGTCATAAGAGATGTCAAGAAACATCAAGATGGAAGGGGGGGGGGGGAATCAACTCAGTGAACAACAGATACCAAGGATGCTGGCTGATGAAGAAGACGAAGTAAGCTAGGTAGCCAATATAAGACTTAGTCATCTTGCCAAATAGTGAGCTTGTGTTGATGTATGGAAACTATGTTAGAAGTGGTTTATAAATGGTTCTTAATGATTAATAAAGTGTTTCCAACCTAGTTAATAACCTAACTATATATTATATATATTTATGAATCCTTTATAAGGGTAGTCTTATTGTAAAGTGGCACTGATTATCCTTATGTTTGTACTCAACACATTTCCATTTCCTTTTATTGAGCCGTTATTGAGCGTTACTAAGTCACAGTAACGCCCCACGTTTCCTGAGTTTCAGACACAGTGAAGTGATAACTGTGTATTGAGAGAGTTTCAGGGCCTTTACCAAACCACACAGCCCCCTCCCTTTGCACGTGAACACTCTCACACACTCTCACACACTCTCAAACACTCTCAAACAAAACCCCCCCCCACAGCAGAGTTCAGCCAGGTCAAACAATGCATGATTTCTGGAAAAATACTGATACAAGTATGCGGGGGAGAGTGAGACAATGGAGAATAGAGAGAGAGAGAGTGTGTGTGTGTGTGTGTGTGTGTGTGTGTGTGTGTGTGTGTGTGTGTGTGTGTGTGTGTGTGTGTGTGTGTGTGTGTGTGTGTGTGTGTGTGTGTGTGTGTGTGTGTGTGTGTGTGTGTGTGTGTGTGTGTGTGTGTGTGTGTGTGTGTGTGTGTGTGTGTGTGTGTGTGTGTGTGTGTGTGTGTGTGTGGGGTGAGATACCATTCTATGGTTCACATACCTGCCACTGGTCTCCAATAGCTGCACGAATCTGTTCTTCGGTTCTCAGTTTTCATTGCTAAATTGTAGTTATTTTGCTTTTATGTTGAATTCTTGATTATAGCTCAATAAATGCAGAAGTGGAGAAGTGATAATGTGTTCAGTACGTTTTAAACCCAAGAGAGAGAGAAACACAGGGATTTTAGCCTTTGCAGACCATTTACATGCACACAAACCTATAGAACACACTACAGGAAAGGGAAAACCATTTTCTAGGTGACAGGATGCATGTTGGGAAAATGATTACAAATTCCCATTGAAGTTTTAAAACGAATAATCCTTTCTTCCGTATCTGAAAGATCCAATTTAAAGACAGCAGCAATATTTACAGAGGAGGGGGTTTATTTTTCAGTTTCACAACGCCCACTGCTGTTGTATCGTAGAACAAAGTTAGCTTCATGATGATTACCAGAAGTGATCCAGTAATCATCATTATAACTGAAGCTTTAGTGAGAAACATTTGGGGGTATTTCTCCATGTTCACCAAACCTCCCACAGCTGCTGCTTGTCGCCGTTGGCCTCGCAGCAAATGGAGGATTTTGTTGTCACCGTGAAACTCATTTTTGTGTGTTAAAAATATGCTCTCTGTTCTTTCCTGTTTGTGGGGTCCGGGGGCTTCAGGGCGGATTCATTAAATAGTGATCCGGAGGAGAGCTCATCAGCAGCCATGCGCACCGTCCAGGAGTAATGAGCTGAGATAGCATCTGGTTCCTGGGCTGATGGTTTTGCTGATTATGTGTTTTATTTGTTGTGAGAGTGTGTTAGTGTATTTCAGACTGCTGCTGTTATTAGTGCCCTGCTGAGTGTTGCTAAGTATCACTAAGTACGTATTTCCTTTTTTTGCTAACTTCCACTATAGGGTAACATTACTGTTGTCCCCGATCCATCTCAGCTGTGCTTTAAAAGACCTTTAACAATATTGTACCTTTTTACTCTACAACATGTATTTGATCACTTTTGCTAGTTACTTTTTAATATAAGCCCTTTTATGGAAGTAAAAAGATCATGAAACTCTTTACTAAAGAGGCCCTATTGCGCTT
>NC_136904.1:88001654-88018686 GCF_949606895.1 Notothenia rossii
CACACACACACACACACACACACACACACACACACACACACACACACACACACACACACACACACACACACACACACACACACACACACACACACACACACACACACACACACACACACACCTCCACTCAGCCTTAAACACTACAATCCACCTCAGCCTCCATCACAGATCACACGTCGAAGATAAACAAACACAGATGGAGGTCGAGCTGCGTCTGGAGGCAATAGGCGCTGTCACACCGGAGTACCAGGAATCTTATCACAGAAATCCAGTTAAACTTGCATCTGAGAGTATGTGTGTGTGTGTGTGTGTGTGTGTGTGTGTGTGTGTGTGTGTGCGTGTGTGTGTGTGTGTGTGTGTGTGTGTGTGTGTGTGTGTGTGTGTGTGTGCGCGTGTGTGTGTGTGTGTGTGGGGGGTTTAGTGCTATTTATCACTACATTACCTCCTTTCTGTCTGGGAATGCAGCCAGCGTATACAGTGTATATCACTTCACGGAGTTTTGGTCTAGACTGAAATATTTTGAAACCTTTTGGATGGATATGAGTTGACATGCAAACTTATGACTTTGGTGAATCGGCCATATTATGGTTTGTGGGGTTTTCCCTCTCCTGTAGTGTGTTGTATAGGTTTTAGTGCATGTAAATGGTCTACAAAGGCTAAAATACCGCCCCTTTCATGAAACCCCTCCGTTGGACTCCTTTGTTTACTTCCGCAACATATTGACATCACTATGTAGCACTCACGCTTCTATTGGCTAGTGCTCCAACACATTATACGTGATAGGCTAAGGGGCGGGACATCTCTAAGCCATTAACCAATCACAACAGAGCCGGCCAGCTAACCAATCAGAGCAGACTGGACTCTGGTTTCAGACAGAGGGTGAAAAGAGGTGCTGCAGCACAGGCAGTATGAGAAAAATAAAGAGCTTTTTGAACATTAAAGCATGGAGACATGTCCCAGTAGAGATACTAAATACAAATATTAACAATATTTTTACATTTTTTTAATGAATTAAGTTATTACTATCAAACAAACTCAAAGAAACGTTCAAACAGCCTCAGCTTCCACTTTGTTTTATATACTGTTTCTAATTACTGATGTTTTAACCATTTTACATTTTCAATCATCCGGATATTGGACGTGATTTGATTAATCAAGGGTTCAATCAGTACTAATATAAACTATTTGACACTTGAGCTTCAAAGGAAACGCTGTCATGTTAAAGCCAAGAGTTATTTCAATCATGAGAACCTTCACGCTGACTGTGAACCTAAACGTTTATTTATTTTGATCTTCATCGCTCTGTTGAAATCTGCTTTTCATTTCATGTTTGCTGTTTTGTTAATTAGTCATTAGTTCTTAAATAAATGTGTGAGCCTTCTGTCGTTTGTTAGTCCTGCAGGCGAGTCCTTCTGGTTTACATCCTTTCACAAGCAAATTCAAACTCAAAGGAGCTTTATCGGCATCGAAAAATGTTGTGTCAAAAATATTTAGACATTACACAATAACAGTCAAATAAACATGATCATAATATTAACATTGACTTATGCACGTGTGTTTGGGTGGGGGTGGAAAGCTGTACCGAATAAAGTTTGTCTCACAATCAAAGTTTCTATAAGCTTTGGGTGTTTGGTGATATATTTGAGGACGTCATCAGCCTTTTATAGACTTTAAAACATATTTTAAAAATAAATATCTTATCCTTTTTTATAGTGTGCATGTTTGTTGCTAGCTTAGCTTAGCATCATTGCTGTAAACATTGGGAAACTGCTAGCATGGATCTTTCCAAAGATAACAGGGATCTTTAAGGCTCACAAATGAACAGTTTATGTGTTTAATAATTACAAAACCCCAACGGCGAAAAGGCAGGTTATGGTTTTAGCGAGGGTTACATGTCAGATTATTTTTGAGCTCTGAGCATTCGGCCGCCAACCAGCAGACTTCAGGAAGTCACTCTGCCTGACCAAGAAATAAAAACCTCCGACATCAAAAGTCTAATTGACACTTTTAGGTGTTTTTCTCAATAATTTAATGATCTAGATGTGCTAAGTGGACTTGAGCCTGTCTATCTTCCTAATATTGGACAACAGCAATGTCATACACAAACTGTATGTTCCAAGTGTGTATTAATCTGTTTGCAGAGGTGGAAAGTAGTGATACAAATACTGCGTTACTTTACTTAAGTACATTTTTCTGGTATCAGTACTTTACTCCACTACTTATTTTTCTGACTACTTTTTACTTTTACTTCTTACATGTTGAACCCAAATACCTGTACTTTCTACTTCTTACATGTTGAACTCAAATACCAGTACTTTCTACTTCTTACATGTTGAACCCAAATACCTGTACTTTCTACTTCTTACATGTTGAACCCAAATACCTGTACTTTCTACTTCTTACATGTTGAACTCAAATACCAGTACTTTCTACTTCTTACATGTTGAACCCAAATACCTGTACTTTCTACTTCTTACATGTTGAACCCAAATACCTGTACTTTCTACTTCTAACACTTTCCAAACAGGCTGGTTCCTTTAGTCTGAATGTGTGTTTGGTGGCGTGATCATTATTATTCAGAGTCATTGCGTGCCTATTGATTTGAACACGATCCGTGTATCCATCATTTCCTGGTCTTCTCTAAAGAAGAGGGACCAATGAAAACGTTGTCATGTTGCCGTTGGTCACCATGGAAACATTCATTAGCTAACAATTACATTATTGTTCTATTAATATAAAGGGAGGTCAGGTACTCTTTAAAACAGCTGCTAGTTATGGGTACTTTTTACTGAAGTACATTTCAAAGCCTCTTTACTTTGACTTGAGTAAAGAGGTTTAGTCAGTATTTCTACTTTTACCAGAGTACTTTTAAACACGAGTATCTGTAATTCTACTCGAGTAAAGGATGTGTGTACTTTTGCCATCTCTGTCTGTATGTTTCAGATGAGAAAATAAACCTCCAACCCCTCAAGATTTCAATTTGACCAAAAAGGGACCTGATCGTTTCCTGTGTTTTGTTGCTCCTTTGTGTTTTGACCAGATGATCCCTGCCGTCACGGAGGAGGTCCATGAAAGATGGATTTGCTCCTGCACTCACTGCAGCTTTTTGTTGATGTTTTCATTTACTGAACAGACAGCGGCGTCCTCGCCCCCTGCTCGGCACTTTAATCCAGGTAGAACGAATAGAGGGATTAGAAAAGATGAGACATGATGGAAGAGGGTCACAGCGTTCGGCAGGATGTTGTCAGGTGGAGAGGGGTGAAAGGAGGAAAGCTTTAATCAGAACAGCCTCTCCTTCTCTTCCTGGAACATGACGCTGATTTCTGCGGAGGGAAGGTGAAAAAAAAAAACCTCTGAGTGCAACACCTGCTGTTTATCCTCCTGTTTCCGCCACTCTGTGTCTCCAGTTGTTCATGGTAAACACAGCCTCATAAAAGGTGAGCTATTCTATGGTATAGTGTGCCATGAGAATGTCATATAAACAAGCCCGCCTTAACCTGCCATCAGGCCCTGGGGCTGATAGTTTTTGTAGGCCCCCTATTTAAACAACAAATCAAAGTCATTTATAGCCTCGGCAGGCTCTGTGATCGCACTTCTCCACTCTGCTCTACACGCGCCTGGTCCTCTCCTCCATATGAGTGACGTATCGGGCCTCCGTCATGTATTTGTCCGGTTGCCGTTGGCTCCCCTCCACGTAGCAAGTCCTCGTCGTCCTCTCCATCTCCTCCAACAGATAATGTCCCTCCTGTCTGTTTTTCCTCTCCCGCTACTCCATCGCTATCAGAACCAGACGGCCTACTTGTCTCCGAGGCCCCGCGGCCGGCACCGCTACCGCTCGGTACAGAACTCATCTGTCCTTCCTCCTCATCCTGGCCTACAGGTTTAAAATAACCTGTAAGCGTCGGCATTTTTTGTAATAGCTGCTTGTCTCGAAACTCCTTTTCCCTCAACAATTTCCTTTTCCGAGCGCCACTCAAACTTTTTCTTCACTCAATCACTCGCAATTTGAATAAGTCACATGTGAAACATATTCTCATTCTGACGTGTGTGTGTGTTTGTGTATATTTGCGTTTGTGTGTATTGTGTTTGTTTCCCGGGGAAAACCCTCACGAGAAACATCGGCTGTTGTTATGCCTGCTGTGACGTCAAGTTACTCCGTTCTCCGCTTGTAATTATGCCGTTACAAGCTTCAAAGTTGTATTTATCATCTGAATTTGCTGAAACAAGTTTAATATTCTGAAAGCCAAGACTTTGTTTTTTTAAAATCAGATGAAAACAAACTGTAACGGACCTTGCTGTGTTATCTATCATTACTCTACGTCTTACAATAATAATTTCAGTGGAGGGAGGGGGGCGGCGCTGTGGAACAGCAGAGTGGCGAGGGAGAGCTGTCGTCTTCCCTTTACAAGATTCAAAAATGTATTTATCGTGTGATTTTGGAAATGAAAGTTTCCTATTCTGAAAGCCATGAATTTGTTTATTTAAAAAAAAAAAAAAACACCCGAAATAAAAAAAAAAGAATTTTTATTTTTATTTTTTAATTTTTTAATTGGCTCATGATAGGCCCCCGATCTCCGTAGGCCCCTGGGCTTCAGCCCAGGTCAGCCCGTGCATTAAGGCGGCCCTGCATATAAAGTGATAGTTTCATTTTGTCATAAATATAAGAATAGTATGCCTTAAAGCAGTGGTTCTCAACCTTTTTTCCCAAGAGCCCCCCAAATGACTCCTGTTGGAAGTTGCGTCCCACCCCCCACACACACACACAAGGGGGGGGGAGGGGGGGGGGGGGGGAAACAGCGGTAATTAAAGTTTCAAAGTCTCAAAAATGCTACAACTACTGTAACAAACTGGATGAATGTGAAGTATTTTGTTAAAGGAGGATGAAAGCGTAATAAAGGAGCTCTATTGGAGTGACTTTGATGGTTATTGGACTCAGGATTCATTCATTTGGATTCCCGCTGTATGAAGAAATTAAAGGACGGCGGAAGTGGAAACAATTCACAAAGAGATTAAACTGTTTAAAACACATGCTCAAAGTAAACTGGATTTTGCCGATGTGTTTATGTGGATTCAAAAGTCCTAAATAATCTACTAAATGGAGGAGACCAATCTGATCGGAGCAACTGTGACAAATAATCTGAAACCGGCATGGACAATGACTATGTTTTAAAAATGCGCTTAGCCAGACAAGCCTGGTTTGGACACTTTACGGGCAGAAGAAACATTTCTATTAAATAAAGAATTATACATTTCTGTCTTTTTATGCCTTTAATAGCTACTAACTTGAATTTGTATTCAAATTAATTATTTTTTATATTTTATTGTAATGTAGAGACAAGGCTTTTAGTGACAATCATGTATTGCGTTACAATTATATGTAAAAAAAAAAAAGTCTAAATATGATATTTGGCCTCAAATCATCTGAGGCCTGGCGCCCCCCCTGCGATCTTTGGCGCCCCCCCAAGGGGGGCGTGCCCCCCAGGTTGGGAACCACTGCCTTAAAGGTTATCAAAATATCATAGTATGGTCAAATATATAAAACAATGATGAAATAGGTCAGAGTAAGGTATGTGAAGAAGTTACACAAAAGGCCAGATTAAAGTTTGTCATTGAAAAATGTCATAGAATTTCATAAATATTTCCTAGTATAGATACTATATATTGTAGAAAATAAGTCATAGTGAGTTATGTGAAAATTCTAGTTTCCAGATGTTTCGACACTGCATCTCTTTGGCTTGTATCTGTACTCTGCAATCACAATAAAGTCTAATTTAAAGAGAAAATGCTCCAATGAGCCGTTTAACTTGAGGTGTGCATTATGTTGAGAATACAGGTAGTTTTTAAATAGTGCGCCAACTTGTGTTTGCCAGTCAAAATAAAAAAGTAAACCCTCAGATTTCAACAGTAAGTTAAACCTATTATGCAAAATCCACCTTTTCATGTCTTTTATATATTTATCACCATGTGTCCCCAAGTTTCAGGAAAAAAGATTCTCTCTCTTTTTGTTCTGATCCATTTATATAAAAACTGTCAGATTTTGGCCACTTTATTTATCAAGGTTTTTGACAGAAAGCCAAATCCATACCACCACGGTACCATCCTTGAAAAACACAATTTCTTGAGTTTTGACAATTTTAAGTCTTTTAAAAGTGTGTTTTTTTAATAAATGTTTACATGTTTACATAAATGTTTACACGCCCTCCCTTAGAGGAATTCATCCACAGAAAACGCACTGGACACTGCACTAGGTCAGAAACCAGAGGAGACTATGAGGTCCACCGCAGACGGACCACTTTTGGACAAAATGTCCTCTCCGTTAAAGGCAGCTCATTGTGGAATAGCCTCCCAGCTGAGATACGGGATTGTCCCACTTTGAACAGTTTTAAAGGTCAACTCAAAGAATGGTTGAGAAACAAACAGACGTGTAATCACCGCTCAATGCTCTTTAACACAGGGGTATCTCCTCTCGCACTTTATATGTCGTAGCTGCTACATTGTACTGCCATGTGGTTAATGCTCATGCTCTTTCTGCATATCATGTATTTATTTCTGCTATGTATATAAATGTCATGTTCTTAAATGTTGTATGCGAGGGACTACGGATGGAAATGAGCTAAAAGCTAAAAGCCGGCATATTTACATTTTGAAGCATTTTCATCTTTGTGTATTGTCCCTCTTCAAATAAACGATTAAATTAAAAATGAAATGATGTCATAACGATGTTTTAGCTTGTGTAACCATTAGCCAATCAGCAACCAAGCAACCAAGCAACCCCCCTTATCACCTGTATCTCCTCCTAGAGCACCTTTGTGTTCTTTGTAACCAAATCTCTCTCAGAGGGGCGTGGGGAGTGGCTCCTTATTTTCATCTAAAGTAACAGACAGAGAATCAGCACTTTGGAAACAGGATTTGACCTCAAATAAACAAACTATTTGCTACAAGAACAAAAAGAGACTTCACAAACTGAGAAACAGTTTTACAGAAGAAAGTCATTTTAATAAGTGTGTATATGCATATATATATTAAAAAATCAGCATTGTACAGTAAATCTGTTTTCCAACCACATCCGATCACTTTGAAATCATAAAAAATATATATATACATTTGCAGGAAGTCAAAGATTGGCTCAACATTTGATAACCTCTGAAATAATCACAGTTCACTGGTTGTCTTTGTAACTGAAAGTCCAGAGTTGTATTTAGGACCGTTTTCACAACTCATTGTCATGTCCACTCTTTAAATCTTTATCGTTGTAAAAGCACGAGGTGAGAACAATAACTTAACGTGGATTCATCTCATCTCCAAGACAAAACAAGATTTTTAAGACATTAAAAAGTTGATTAATGTTTTTTTAAATCTACTTCATTCTCCTTACAGAAGAAGGACACCATCTGAAATGTCTCCTCGCTGGATGATGAGTCTTTAAAAATCCAACAACATGTGAATTGAAATCTAAGAAGCCTTTTCCGTAGGGATAATCTCCGTG
This sequence comes from Notothenia rossii, assembly GCF_949606895.1. Classification (NCBI taxonomy): domain Eukaryota; kingdom Metazoa; phylum Chordata; class Actinopteri; order Perciformes; family Nototheniidae; genus Notothenia; species Notothenia rossii. The sequence goes on from NC_136904.1 coordinate 88,009,141, forward strand.
ACTTGTGCACATGTGTCATGATTCAGAACATTTCAAGACAAAGCGCTGAGAGCGGGAAAGATTTAAAGAGGCTCAGATTGAGGGACTGAATGAGAGATTCCTCCCAACAGAGAAACACACATTTGTTGTGATAGTGTTCAATCTTCGGGGGGCAGACAGCCGGGGTTCGCTTCCTTATGACCGATTCAATATTTAGATACTTCGAGGAACGTTTTAAAAGTTTAGTTGATTTGATTTGCAATGATGAGGTAAACCCACCAGTCCCATCATAATGCAAATTACATGTGCTTTGTGAGAAAGTAAAAAAGAGACACATTTTAAAAAAGGACAACATAATCAGTTTGAATCCTATCCTGCTTATTACAGGTTCATGTTTGTACTGTGTGCCTCTGTGATGTTTACACGCTTTAATGTTTCAAAAGGTCTTTTTTTTTAATACCTCTTTTCACCCTCTGTCTGAAACCAGAGCCCAGTCTGCTCTGATTGGTTGGCTGGCTGGATGGCTCTGTTGTGATTGTGAAAACCCTTTGAATGCAGAAAAACTAATATAACACCCTACAGGAAAGGCCAAACCCCACAAGAGCATAATTGGACCCCTTTAAAAAACAGTCATAAACAAATGTGAAACTCCATTGGCAAGATGAGGAGAACAATCAGTACCCTTTAAAAGTGAACATCAGAGGAAGCAGAGCAGATGACATTAGCCAGCGTTTCAGAAAGAAATAACATCGTGGGGCAATGGGAAAGCATGAGACAATTGTTTAAGAAAAAAAAGTTGTAATAAAGTGAAAAATGTGACCCTGATGATTAAATCATAATTTTGTGTAACCTAAAGTCCAAAAAGTGTTCAAAATGTGCCGATCCAAACAAAAAAAGCAGCGTGATATTTGAGAAACTGAAAGAAATCATTGACAATTCATTTATCCGTCGATTGAGCATTCGATGCATTGTTTCAGTGCTACTTTTAGAAACCTTAGTGGGTAAACCAAATGTACAGTAAACTGCTGCCTTCAAGACACACCATAACGTGGGAAATTACAAACTTCCTGCAAGAAAACATGTTGTCTGGATTTGAAGCGTTTGGTGATATTTAGATAAAGAGTTGGAAGGGAAGAGGGATACCACGTTCATATTTGTGCATTAACATAAAAGGTAAGAACCTACCAGCACCTTCAAAGCTCACAAACGTACAGCTTGTTTTTTTCATTCGTACAAACTAAATGTAAAACGTTTTTTCATTTATTTGTATTTATTTAGCAAACAAATATGAGAGTGTTGTCGACCGTCTTATTTAATGAAAGTTAAGTAAGCCAATAGGTGATGTAGAGTATTCCTTTGAGTTGAACATTGCTATTTGTTGTGATATAAAGTTTGATGTGACCTAGCTAAGAGTGTTTCTCTCCTCAGGGTGTTTCTGATTGGGACTGCAGGACAACGCAGAGGCGGTGTTTTCCAGTTTCAGCCTGAGAGAAACTGGAGGAGATGATGTGGAAATCTAGACCGACATCATTTTACTGCAGCATTTGAAAAAGTCTGATAATATTCTGAGCGCAGACGTCTGATACGACCGCGCGATGGAAAAAACTTTGAGGCTTCACATGATACTTCATATTGCGGGAAGTTTGAGCAAAAAGCAGTCTTGGTGTAAGGCATAATCCAGAAACCAGATCCACGAATAGTCTGTGGAGAGAGAGAGAGAGACCGCTCAGCCGACCACAGGCTGCTAAATCTGTCCTTTTGGCAGAAACAGAGCAAAAGGAGAGTTTCCCAACAAAGGGTCAGAGCCTTCAGGAAGTCAGGAGTTCAGACCACACCGTGACCGTGAAGGTTTCCACTTTACCAGCTGAAAACGTGTCGTTACCGGAGGGTCGAATCGATCTCCTGTCACAGACTGGAGGAGTGGGAGGGTTGGTACGGTCCGTTCACCTGAGAGAGAGAGAGAGAGAGAGAGAGAGAGAGAGTTAATACAGAGTTATTTCAATGGTAAAACCCACCAAAGGTCAATATGGAGAATAGAATATATCTTTATTTGTCATCATACAACATATATTGCATATTTACACAATTTTGGTGTTCTTATGGATAGTGAGGTGGGCTGATGATCGGAAGGTTGAGAGTTCAAATCCCGCCTGGAACACCACCACTAGTGTGCCCTTGAGCAAGGCACTTAGCCCTCAGCTACTCCAGGGAGAATGTCCCTGTAATTGGTCATTGGAAGTCGCTTTGGAATAAGGCATCTGCTAAATGCCTAAATTGTAAATTATATTTTTGGGAGAATATATATATATATATATATAAACCCCACAGATCCTCAACTCCGCTGTGTCTCACTCATTAACAACGCAACACAGAGCAACAAAAACGTTGTCAGCAGGCATGAACTCGCATGTATTTTCTTATTTGAGGGGGGGTGGATGCGTGGGCCACCCGAATAGGTTAAGGGGCCTTTGGCTTTTCTTGCCGGGGGGGTGCGGTGCGGTGCCCCCACAAATAGAATCAAATTCTGTGGGAAACACTGTAGCCTTAAGTATGTCTAAATAGTAGTGCTTGAGGTAAAACTGTTTCAATATTATTTGTGTGAACAGATTGATAATCCATGTATAAATGTGTATTCTGTAAAGGTTCAAATAACATCCACAAATAGAAAAAAGATTTGTAAACTCCCCAAAAACTGTTGCAAATATAAAATGGATCTGAAAATATCCAAAGAAATTCCACAAAACTAAAAAACTGTGAATACATTAAATAGAATTACAAGTAAAAAGTATTTATGAATATCTTTCAAACGTTTTCACTTTTGATCAGCTTTTGTAGATCAAGCTTATATTTGTGGTTGTGAGCATTTGAATTTGTCACACTGATGACATGATTTCCACATTTATAAGTAGGAGCATGCAGTCTGTATATAATATTGGAAACTGAACTTGTTAAATTAAGCTCCTCTTTTACCAATTGCAGCAATAACGTAACATTTTATTGCATGCCTTTTAATTTTGTCTCTATATAAATATATTCGGGTGTGTCGAATAAGGCCGACAAACTCCTCTCCTTATTGTGGCGTGTGACAGAAAACGGCAGAAGTAGTGGCATCTGTGGCAGACTCCGGAAGTACTTGCCACTGCCTGCAGACGCCACGAAATGAGCCAGGCCCTACTTCAGAAAACAGTGACTGAGACCGAGCAGAGGGACGCATCCTTATTGGAAGTGTTGAAAGGAAGGAATTTCCTCAACTTTTTGGCAGAAAAGCCAGCAGTCTATCATGAGAGGACACAAAATGTCCCCGTGCAACTGAACTTCCTCTTCACTGTCAGAACCCTGATGCTGTGCCAGGGCAGACGCCAGAGAAATGCTCCACGGGAAACAGTTCTAACTAACGGAGCGAGAGCTGGGCGGGTTGTTCTCTCCGAGGAAACATCATCTCCCAAGTTCAGTTTCTGTTCAAAGAGCTCCTCAGTGAAGTGGAGCGGGTTGTTTCTGTACTTCATGTTCAGGACAGCTCTCCAGGTACACTATACTTAGCTCACCTGTTGCTCTCTCACGCTGCTTATCGGTGTCACTGATAGAGTGTTGTATCATCGTGAAATACCATGGGACACGGTGTGTGTGTGTGTGTGTGTGTGTGTGTGTGTGTGTGTGTGTGTGTGTGTGTGTGTGTGTGTGTGTGTGTGTGTGTGTGTGTGTGTGCGTGTGTGGTAATAAACATTGTCCTAAAAATACATGTTCTTTCCGCTCTGTTTTTATCCTGCATGACTTATTGTTTTTGGGTACTTGGGGGCAACAAAACATGTAGATACCCTCACCTTTTTTCTTTATATATAACAATTCTTTATATTATTATTATTATTATTATTATGGATATTACTATTAAACAGAAGACCTTTGAAACACAAATGCATAATACAATTGAGAATTATTTTTTAATCAAACCTGATGAAATTAAATCACATTAAAAGTCATTCTAAAAAAAGTGCTTTTCTCTGATTTTCGTCTCTACAATCTCCTGAGGAAAATGTCACTGCTAGCCTGTAAATATGTGTTTTCGGTTTCGTGCAAATCAGGCAGTGGATTGTTAGCTGCCTGCTGCAACCAAAACACATCATGTGAAGTCAAACAGTTAAGAGTGACAGCAACACAATGAGCTCCACTCACTACAAAGCTCTGTAAAGCCAATATAAATACAAATATTCTTCTAATTCTTATCGTCTCCGGTGAATAATGATCTGTGCTCACAGCTTGTATATGAAGTGGTGTCTGTTTCTCCTACACTTTAGCGAACAAAAGGAATCGTTGCTTGGATCCCAGCAGAAACGTAATTCAACCCAGCAGAGCAAACTCTTTCTGAGTAACAGAAACACACTCGGTTGTTGAGAGGAACTTTATTGCCCCGTTCCCTTTTTGGCTGCAGGCCTGAAAAACAGGGAAATGCTCCGGACTAAAGCCTTCAGGGAGGCCGGCACTTTATGTTCACTTGCTCTCAGTTGATTTCCCGGCAGGAGACTGAGAACGAGTGAGAATGATTAAAGACTGATCGGTGTAACAAATAAAGCAGCATGTCGCCTTGTTCCTACTTCCCGTACCAGATAACTGTTCATAATATATTGTGAAATAATCTATTATTAAACCCCTAATATGTGCACGCGCTAAGCATTAGGACTGTCTTGTTAAATTCGACTTAAGTACGTGATTAAATGTACTTAGTTACCACTGCTTATATATTTAATCTTATACTTAAATAATAGCCAACCTAAGATCCATCTATTTCTTTGGTTTTTAATTTAATTTAATTCATTGTTATTTTATGATTTTATTCTTGTTATATTGACTTCTGTTAGTATTAAGTGTTATTTTATTGATGCAATATTTAAAAGTTGTGTGAATTTGTTCATTAACTTGGAAGTGGAGGTGTTTTGTGGTTTTTTGAAGCAGTTTGTGTTACCTTATGTGTACGTAAAGTGCTATTTAAATAAAGTTTTGATTCAATCAGCCAACAATAAGTACATATACAAGTGCAAAGTCAAAATATATAGAATCAGAAACTCCGATCGCGACGTATTAAAAACATGATCACAAAAACATTTTAAAAGTTTTAAAAAGGTCACTCTTACCAGGCGTATTTAAGAACCTCCTCTCGCAGCCCTAAAGCCTCGTTAGATCAAAGCTTTCGATACTTATGACTGCATTCAATTATCTTCACATCAGACCCTACATTTCAAAGGGGAACTCAACACAGAGCATCCTGGGAAATCTCACGTTAAATTGAGTTTGTTGCTGATTTATAGGTTTCATTTCCTAAAATGTACACACACACACAACAAACAGGTCATTAGCTGATTGTTCCTCCGTTATCCTCTGGTTCACATCAGCAGTAAGGAAGACATCAGATGACCGAAAGAGATGAAGGAAAGCTGATAAATAGAGCTGGGAATAAAACACACAAGGGTGTAAAGTTCAAGCTCTTCATTGTTTAGGATTTGGCTGACAAGGACGAGGGGAAGTCTGCAGGAGTGTTCTGTTTCCAACACGGTAAGCCGGAGAGCGGATATTGCATGTTTTGACACCTGCAAATTCTAAAGACTGATTGGAAACACAAAGAGAGCGCTGCACACTAATAAAAGGAAGTCAAAGTTCACCAAGGGTGTTTCTCAATGTCAAGGATGCTTGCTTCAGAAGCGAGGCAAGAATACTTCCTGGCATTCGGAAAACAAAGAGTGGAACAGGCGAGCAGGTGTGCGTCATATGAGAGGCCCCGTCTGACATTTTCCACCACAGATTTGAGGGAAATTGTTCCGTGCGCAAAGCATTGTGGGGATTTTAAGACCGCGGAGTCTACCCATGTGCAGCCTCGAAATGTCTCGCTACGAAGTACGCCGGGCTCCGTAGAATTCTAAGTATGTTGGACATTGGAAAAGTACTTCGGCGGCACTCGATGACGTAGTATGCTTGAAATAGTGGCTCTGGAGCAGCTTTACTCGACATTGAGAAACACCCCAAGCCTTGGAAACCAGAGCTCTTTAAAAGCGGAAATATGCATATTTTTCAAGTCAAAGAGAAGGAGAGCAAACCAGGAAAACGTTTCTTTCAAATGCAAGATGTATTCCAGATATTTTTCCAGATACAAAGTTCAATTGCATGCTTCAGCACCTTTTGGAAAGGACTTGGAGTTTTCTAATGATTTCATAAAGTAGTTTAGACTACTTTTAGAAAAGAGTGAGAGGGTTACAGATCAGGTGTTTCAAAGTCTGAGAGCCAAAAGAAAACCTTCAAAAAGGCTTCTCATTAACCTCCTAAGTTTACCTTCTTTGTTTTTCGCGTAGTTCCTTGATCATACAATCATGCTTATGTTATCTGATCTTAGATATTTACACTTGAGCTGAAATAGACTAATATTGCCTTTGGACAAAACTTCATACATAAATAGTACATTTGTTCCCAAGGCATTTATTATACCGATATCTCCACCAAAATAACACGGTTTTTAACACGGGAAAACCCACAGGAATAGGCGATCCTTTCCCATCGCTAAAGACCAGTGTGACTTTTTAGTCTGGTTGCTTTGAAAGAGAGAATATTGATTGTGAGTGTTGTACAGAAACGTAAATGAATATTAATTGTCCAAACCCCTGTTTATATCATTAATTATATATATTCCTCTGCGATGCACGTCACATATCATTTGCGCAGGAAAAGGGCAGAAAGTTAAAGAGCCGGGTGTCGTGTTTCCATCACACCTCCAACCTGTTCTATGTGAGCTTCTTCTGTTATTTAATGTCAGATTTTAACGCTCCTTTAAAGTGTCAGAAAACCTCTGTTATAGAATACGTGTCAACGACAACTCTGTGTGCATCTGTGTGTGCATTATTGATGAAAGTGTGTGTGTGTGTGTGTGTGTGCGTGTGCGCTGCCTACCCGTGCGTCATAGTCCAGGACGAAGGGAGGGATGTCGATCTGCTCCGGTTTGATGCAGGTGAAGAGCTGCTGCAGGGTGTCCAGGTAGCGAACTTTGTCCTTCAGTCCCGACACGCTGAAGGTGGTGAAGAACCACGTGGAGACCTGGGGAAAAGACGAAAGAGGGATGAAATTAGAACGGGACATTCCTGCGTCACAGCATTAAAAGGTCCCCTATCATACTGTTTGTCATCAATATATGACAGGTCTCAGATATATACAAAACATGTCTCGGAAGTGTTTGGCTCCAAACACCAAACAGATTGCAGCATTACCCATAACCCCCTCTGTTTCAGCCCTGTTTCCAAAGTGCTGATTCTCTGTCTGTTACTTTAGATGAAAATAAGGAGCCCCTCCCCACGCCCCTCTGATGCCCCTTTCACACAAACGTGTGAAAAGCAGTTTTTTCCCGTTCACACCGCAGCGGCGCCGCCTCTTAGCTCCGGAATCCGGTTCGTTTCCAGCTCCAAAAAATGGTCGGTCTAGAAGCAAGAACCCGGAGCTAAGAGGCGGCGCAGCTTACGTCTCTCTTACATCGAGGCGGGGGCATGGGCGGGATCTACCTCCTGAACAACAACAAAATGCCCGCGTTGTATCCAGTTTGTACACAACGATGGAAAACCTCAAACTTAATAAGCAGCAGTGGTCCATTGTTGTTGTTGTTGTTGTTGTTGTTGTTGATGTGAGGGATTTCTGCGCGTTTTTTTTTTTTTGTGAACGTTGTGATCAGCTGTTGTAGCGCAGTTCTGCTGTACAGACCGACGTTAACAGCAGCCCTGTCTGTGCACACGGAAACCGACTCTGTCGTCCGGTGATCTAACCGCCTTCTGGAAAAGCTTCACAAGTACGTCGGCACGCAAATGCGCTTTGTGACACAAGTGACGGTACGCATTTCAGATTGTTGCCGCGCATGCGTACCTGCGTACCACTTATGTGCACCCCTGGTTATGACATCATAAAGTGGCCAAAATCTGATCAGCTCATTTTCAGACAGGTTTTTATAGAAATGGATCAGGACAAAAAGAGAGAGAATCTTTGTTCCTGAAACTTTCAGAGTCTCTTTACACAGAGGGGACACATGTTGATGTAGAAGAGACATGGAGAAGAGGGGACACATGTTGATGTAGAAGAGACATGAACAAGTGGATTTTGCATAATAGGTGACCTTCAAGACAAAAACAAGAGTAGACAAGAGAAAAAATTCAAGAGAACATTTGAAAAGCCAACAACAGAACTAGATTGAGTTGAATGAACTTTTAATGATCCTAAAAGAGATGTTTAGCAAGCGCAGGAAAAAGTACAGCATTTCTTGTAAACGGCAAAAAAGCTGATATAAACCAGGCGACTAAAAGAGCTCATATCTCCGCCAAGGCTTCACAATTATCTAAAAATCTCGATAATAAGAAAAATAATCATGTTTAATACGAGTAAAATATTTAGAGGTTATTATTTCTGGATCATGATACGTTTCGGTGGACGTGCGGGGGATAATTATCCAGATTTTTGGAAGAACCTTTATCTTGGGAATGTTTGGGGTTTGTCCAACGACTAATTATTAGAAATGTTCTTGGGAGGCAAACACATGAGTTATTTGAAATAATCATGTTGCCGGGGTAGTTTTGAAGAGCTGCTGTTTTTATAAAATTGCCCAATGCTTTTTCTGAAGGAGTCATGGCAGCAACAGTTAGGTTCTTTTAGTTTGAAGAGGCCCGATTATGCTTTTGTAAGTGTTTTCTCTTTCCTGTTATAGGTTATTGTGAATGGTCTGTAGAGGCTAAAGTTCCCTCCTGATTGAGTTTCTCTCCAACACACTCCCCCCCCCTGTCTGAAAAGCCTTCATTGGACTAATTTGTTTACTTCAGTAAAATAGTGACGTCACTAAGTAACACTCTATTGGCTAGCGCTCCAACACATTAATAATAATAATAATAATAATAATAATAATAAATTTAATTTATTTAGTGCTTCTCATCTGCCAAGACAAATCCCGAAGCGCTTCACAACAGACAACACTGATAACATTGTACGTGATAGGCTAAGGGGCGGGACATCTCTTAGCGGTTGACCAATCACAACAGAGCTGACCAGCTAACCAATCAGAGCAGACTGGGCTCTGGTTTCAGACAGAGGGTGAAAAGAGGTGCTGCAGCACAGGCAGTATGAGAAATATAGAGCTTTTTGAACATTAAAGCATGAAGACATGTCCCAGTAGAGCATAATATGTCCTCTTTAAAGTCAACCAAATGTAAAAAGATTGGTTAAAATGTGTTATAAGAGTGAAAGGTTTTGCAAAACAGAGTAAAAAGCAATATAAGAAACTATTCTGACATTATGAGCCAAAACATAGAGTGAATAATTCAGTTCAAATAAACAGAACAGCAATAACACTATCACCAACAATAATACTTTCAACACTACTAGTTTACTTTTAATATCTTGTACTGGCACAGAAATATATACAGAGATTGTATCCTGTAGGCTTGAATATACAGTAATCTTTATACTGTAAATATGTAAATATCAATACATGACAGGACGTTACCTTAGAGCGAAATGTTGGATGTACAAAGTAGAAGGCCTTCAAATTCTTCTTAAACCTGC
>NC_136904.1:88018886-88063396 GCF_949606895.1 Notothenia rossii
AAAAGTGCTGATTCCCTTTCTGTTACTTTAGATGAAAATAAGGAGCCCCTCCCCACGCCCCTCTGAGAGAGATTTGGTTAAAAAGAACACAAAGGTGCTCTAGGAGGAGATTCAGGTGATAAGGTGGGGGGGGGGGGTTACCTTGGTTGCTGATTGGCTAATGGTTACACAAGCCAAAACATCGTTATGACATCATAAAGTGGCCAAAATCTGATCAGCTCATTTTCAGACAGGTTTTTATAGAAATGGATCGGGACAAAAAGAGAGGGGGTCTTTGTTCCTGAAACTTTCAGAGTCTCTTTCCACAGAGGGGACACATGTTGATGTAGAAGAGACATGAACAAGTGGATTGTTTTGCATAATAGGTGACCTTTAAAGCAAGCAGAAATATTGCTTTTTTTATATATAGATTTTGTGTCGTCTGAACCAATAAGGCTTTCGTTGAAGGCGATTTCTAACGGTAGTGTCCAACGACCCCCCAGAAAAGCTGATAACACATTTGTGTTGCTCACTGAATCATGGAAAGCTACTGATGTCAAACATTTCAGAGGAAACAGAAGCCAGCCACGATCCAATATCCAATTCAAAAGCTGCACACATTAAATAAAAAGACATCTGGCTTTCAACACACCTAATTAAAGTCTAACAAGTCTCTCTTCTTATAACAAGTTCACATGAAATGCTAATGTTCGCAGAGAGTTTGTGGAACTTAAAATAACCTTGACATTAAAAAGGTGATTAGCATTAAAGCTGCAGCTCTCTGTGAATCAGCAGCGTGTATCAAAGGAGTCATGGTTAACCTTTATGGCTGAATGTTGTTTCCCTTACTAAAGAAACAGGAAGCTGGATACAGCGTCTTCATTCATATTTTACCATCTTTTCCTTGGCTTTCTTAGTTCTCCGCTGTGTGACTGAAGTAACTAACACATGACTCCTTTTAGCCATTGGGTGACGAATGACTCCGGTAAAGTAAAGATCAAACTTGAGGAATTAGGTTTTAAATGTTAAAGTCCTAAGGGCGTAATTGACTGAATGTTCAGACAGAAAAAGTTTTAGTAAAGGTGTGACGAAACATAATGAGTGGCCAGTCTCAGAAAGAAATGAAGAGAGAAACAAGGGGGTTTAAAAGGTGCAAAATGACTGCATGGAGTTTCCCTCTCACACAGGAAGCTTGTTCGGCTTTGTGGTTTCCAGACACTAGAAAGATACTATGACTAAAAAAGGTAAATCGAACAATTGAGCACCGGAGTTTCTTTTTAAGAAAGTAAGAAAATACAAAATGTTTAAATTACAGTTTGTCCATCTCAAAGTACGTCCTCTTGTTGGAGTAAAGTCAGTTACAAGATCTTTTAGGAGATCTTTGAACTTATTTTTTCTTTTTAGTTGAAGGAGTCCTGTATATTTTTGATATTTTCCTAAAAACATACAGTTGAAAGCACCTTTGAGTCACATCTATGATCCCAAGATGTACAAAGCAGATCTTTATTTGTATGACTGTTCGGGTAATAACTCACATTTTGTTTTCTTTTCCAAATAACACCGACCTGGGGCTTTTCTTTGAGCCAGTCTTCTTACCTATCCGCATGTGTTTCCTGCCCATTATGACAAACAAGAATGACATCATTTGAAATCAAATGTTCCTTAAATTCAGCCCAAGTCTATGACATACCTTTCAAAGTCCCGTGTCATGGCCATTTCCACTGATCATAATTCCATTGTTGAGGTCAACTAAAATAGATTTATATTGTGCAATTTTCCAAACTCACATTGATTTCTCATACAGCATCTCTGTGAGCCCAGTGTGTTCTGATTGGTCGGGACGTCGCGAGGCTCGCTGCTCAGTGAGCTGGCTTACTGGTGTGGTTTCCGGGTCGGCGCCAAACTCATCCCGAGCACACACAAACACTCACAGCCGAAGTAAAAACAATAAGTGTAGCTTGAACGCTGTGAGAATGAGTCTGTGGAGAGCATTTCTCCACCATCCCAACTCGTCTATTACCAACCTGGGAGCTCTATGGAAGTCAATGGGACTCCCTGTTGGTTTAAAATGTACGCTAAAGATCCCCCCCCACTGCGTTTGATAGTGCCGGCAAGGGATCCTGGTGTGTGAGGAGCTCCGCAGATTGGTCATGCGGTTCCCGGAAGAAACAAATGGAAAAAGAGAAATGTCCAACGAGGCGTTCTGGGGCAGCAGAGACAGGTCTTCTCTGTTTTAGAGTTTTACTCGCTACAGGGTGTACTTTGAGGGTTTGTGACTCTGCAGACCGTTTACATGCAGAAAAACCTTCATAACAGACAAGGGCCTTTAAACAATTATAGGATGTGTTGAAGAATATACTTTAAAGTAGATCATATAAAACATGTGGGCCAACTGATGACTGGGTAACTCTATAAACTATTCTTTAAATGTATTAGTTTGAGGATTTGTCTCTTCTTACAGTAAGCTTGATAAGTGGAACTCACTGAAGGCTGCAAACTATTTGATGCCATTTTAAGCTGGCCTGCTACTAATACAACATCTGACTACATGTGTAGAGTGTTTCGTGTGTCGATGTGTTTGTGATAGTTAGCATAGTCTGTATCTGGAATAAAAATAATACAAACAATCTTTGAAGTTCAGATGATTCGGGTCCAGGTCTGACTGCTGCGCTGCATCTGTTGGACACAGCATGGCTGACATATTGCCATCCATATGTTGATGTGAAGATAAGTAGGATTATTTTTCAAGTTTGCTTTCAAATATGTGACACTGGATGTATTGTGTATTCATCTCGAATAAGATAGCTTGTCTGCATCTGATTTAGATCCTTTTAAAAGACTACTTCTTTAGTTTTCTAGGTACTTTAAATTAGATTGCACCTTCCTGTTAACTTGTTTACTTTCCTGGCACTAGGTACATTTGGTTTTTGCACTTTATAAATTAATCTTTATTGTTTATATTTATACACATTTTTTTATTTGCACTCCTTTCTACTTTCTACTGAAACTCCTGCAGAACACGTTCCCTAACCCTTTTTTTCAGGAGTTTTTTTTTTGATCAGCTCCTGGAGACCCGTTCTTAAACAACTATAATGTCTAAAAGTGATTTAGTCAAGGGATTCCTATGAGCCGTCTACTCAAAGCAAGCTCAGTACAAACATATTCTTTTAAAACGTTGAACCCTGTGATTAAGGCTGAGTCACAGCCGATACATCCCCCAAGAACACGCTCCAACTTTGTGTTTCCTGTTCCAAATATGGCCGCCAGATTTCCAAAACCCGCAGTGAAACAAAAAAGCGTTTCACAGCCCGTTTTGCTGTTCCAAAAGTATAAACAGTGTAACCTTGGCGGTGCGATGCTGCAGTAGGAACAATGTATTTGAACTTCAATGCAGCTGCAGAATTCAGCGAAGAGAAATGAGGACTGAGTGAGCGCCAGAAGAAAGACAAACCAGGGTCAAATAGCAGCCAAAGCCTCATAATACATTTATCATTCAAGAACGACTAAAAGTATCTTCTGAAGTATTAAAGAGTATTGCACCTGCCCAGACTTTAATGTCGTATTACAATAAGCAGACAATCGACAACAAAAAACGCCCGAGAGCTTTCGGAGCCTTCAGATTCTGTTCCATCTGTTTCTGAGAACTTTCTTATGACTTTTAAAAAAAAAACTCCTCAAGATTTATGCTTGATATGTAAGTCTCTTGCAATTAAACACTGGAGATGTTGGCGCTGTCCAGCTGAGCAAATGACCGCAAACCCAGAAAATACAACACAGATCATTAAAGTCGAGGCGTTGTCTTATTCAACCATTGTGTGTAGCAGAGGGATGAGACAAACCTGAGAGACTAAAACTATTTCAGATTTAAATAGTTCTGTTTTCGACTTTAAAGTGATCATATTTATAACACATGTTGTGCTTTTGATCAAAGAGACCAAGTCAAATAACTGCAAAATGTCAAAATATTAGTACAAAATGTTGCCCGTGTATTAAATGCTCATGTTCATCTGACTTTCTGTCCCATTTACGAACCCATTTAGGAGTTGTAGCACAGTTGAACTCAGAGTTTAGAGTGTTATACTGACTTGGTGTCCACGATGTCGTACAGGTTCTTGAGGAACTCTGAGTCGAGGTGGTTGTGCTCTCCGGTCAGCGTGTGGAAGTAGACCATCACATACTCCTTCACTGTGATGTGGTCCATCACGTGGATGAAGTACAGCAGTGCCTGCACACACACACACACACACACAGTGAATCAGTTACAGTCTAATAAGGTGCATACACACTTATAGCAGTGGATTCTATACAAGTTTATACATATTCTTTCAGAGTTTTATATAAATATTAATTTTATAATGTGCAATGTGTGTGTTTGATCTGTTGATATGGTGTGTGTCCTCAGGAGTAGACTTGTGTGTGTGGCAATAATATGGAAATTATATGATGTGAAATTTCCATATTTATTGAATAATTCGTTTTTAGTTTATTTAGATGGAGGTTAATGTGAAGGTATCATAACTGAAGATGGCCACACACACACACACCTTTTCGATGTCGATCAGAGTCACCGGGATGTTCCGTCCAACCAGAATCATCACCGTCCGGCCACACGAGTCCACCCCTGAGGACACACAATATCAACCACCCACACACACACACACACACACACACACACACACACACACACACACACACACACACACACACACACACACACACACACACACACACACACACACACACACACACACACACACACACACACACACACACACACACACACACACACACACACACACACACACACACACACACACACACACACACACACACACACACACACACACACACACACACACACACACACACACACACACACACACACACACACACACACACACACACACACACACACACACACACACACACCAGTTTAACATTTGGTCCAACCATCTGCCCAAAACAAAAGCTTGAAGATGTCATTGTAAAATTGTGTTGCACATTTTCTGATGTGTGTAAGACAAAATACAAAAGCAACAATTAGTTGCAGCCTCTTCATTTTCCATGACAGTGATGACACAGTTCCTCATGACCTCAGTTTGTGGTGTATTTCCTGATATTAATAATATTATTAATGGTCAAATCCTTTCGACAGGCTGTAAAACCTCTGAGAAATGAGCTTGGAGCTCATTCTGCCTCTCCAGCTCTTGGTTTCCTGCCTCTCCTCTCAAATGAAAGCCTGTCCCCTCGGAGAAAGTGACTACAGCTCTCTGGAAAGGCTGAGGATCTGCAGCAGCCTGATCACATGTGTCTCTGATGAGGGCCTTGATGTTGTGTTTGAACTGTGGTGCATTTGAGTTTCTTCTGAGGGCTGTGTTTTGTTTAAACATTCATTTTATGTGTATTTCTAAGTCAGTGTGTTACTGTTTGTACCTCCACCAACAAGTTATTCTTCAGTTTGGTGTTTGGTAATTGTGTTTGTTTGTCTGAAAAGCGTGATCGTTATGTTCTTTTGGATTTTTGTTATATTGGTTGCATCTCTTTCGTGCCATTTAGTGCGTTCAATTAAGTTAAGCTTAATTTTTACATGTGTAAGCAGTGACTAGGTTCTTTCAAATGTTAACATAAATGAACCATCTAACTGAAAGATTTAGATTTACTCTTTGTAAACTTTACATTCCTCACCAAACAGCATCCTCGTAACACTTGTCTGAACTCCAGAGCTCTCTGGATCATTCATTTTCTTTTTCTAAAGCATTGTTAAGATTTAACCAGATAAATATGGGATTATCAAGTTCATTTGGCGTTTACACATGTCCCTGTTTTAAGAAAACTGGTTCCACAAGGTAATGCAAGTTTTAAAATGCCTTGTAATCAAAACAGATGGCGTTGGGGCAAAACTGTAATACAACACTGCCTCCTACTGGTAAGGAGATGTAACTGCACCTGATAACAGCTGAGCAAAGGGAGATGATTTCATTCACTGGAATTAAATCTGGGACAATCGTACCTCACCAGTGTTGTGTGACATGAGGTGGAAGAAAATCAAAACACGAACATTCACACAAACACACGTCCAGGCAGTCTGGCACAAAACACTGGCAAAACACATAAGTCTAAACATCTCCTTTTGCTTCCGTTTCGTTTTTTACAATAATATTTCACAGGTGACGGATTTACACGACAAAATGAAGGTTTCAACTCACAACTTTTCTCTCTCCCTGCCCCTCAAACACATGATCACATACCGGTTTGATATAAAGCTTTCAGAGCTGCGATGTCAGACAGATCCTCCGCTCTCGCCCGACACAGCCAGCGGTTGTAACTGCAGGTGAGGAAGACACAGAGAAGTGATCTTAATTTATTTTATAACTTCACACATGCTAGTTTTCGTGGGACACACCTAAACTGAACACAACTGAGACCTAAAGAGACGCATGTTATTATATAAGATGTTGCGTTTTCGACCCAGTAGGTTCCAATTATTTAATAATTGTGTTTGCGACTCTTACTTTCTCTGGTGCTGTTTCTGCAGGGCCACGTCCGACATCTGGCCCTGAAGGATCTGTTTCCTCTGTTTGTCCACGTCCCCCTCCATACGGGCGAAAGCGTGAGTCCCCACCTGACCCAGATCTGAGTCCAGACTCTCCTCTTCCGAATCATCTGCACAAACAAGTAAAGAACAAATGACAACAACAAGTCATGATGTAAGTGAAAGCCTACACAATGCTTATGATAATGTCAGAGGCTTATATTGCAGCATAATTCATAAAAACACAAGGAACAAACACTCACACATATTAAACCCTAAGATGTCAGTTTATCAGAACACCACCACTCAATTATCGTCATTTAATGTGAGATTATTTACCCCAAAGAGATCTACTGTGTGCTTGAATTTGTGTTCAGTTGTAAAGCTGACTCATTCATTTATTTGGGTATACTTGCTTTGTATTGTCTGTATTACCTTTCATTTAGCTGATGCTTTTATCCAAAGGGTACAAACTAAAACAAATGGAGAATCCGGCAGGTCAAACTAGTGTAAAAACTCCTGCACTTGCTTCAAAAAAGCCAAACGCTACATACAGAAGTGCAATTCTATAATATTTTATTATGTGCTAAGTACAAATATGTTCTTTCTATGATCGTAACGTATCTGAAAGCATGACTTTGATGTATTTCCGTGTGTTTGTAAAAACTTTGAGGTCATAGACTCAAAGACTGTCTGTTTCTGCTTGCTTTTCTAAAACCACGTGTACAGTCAAGCACATGTCCATGCATTTCATCTGCATCCAAATAGGCATGTGTGTCTGTCAGTGTGTTTACATCAGCCTGTTGTTGTTGGGTTTGACTCGCAGGCAGCCGCTTGCTTTGGATCGTCACCTCAAAACCACATCTCAACACATTTGAAGAGTCACGGCAGCAGACGCACTGTAGGTCTGTGAGCGCAACAGGCTCCACGCCGACACCACAAATACCCACTAAAACATGGCCTGGTGTTACATTTAAAACCCTTTTCACCCCAAAGAAACAACATTTTGACAGAGATCAAGAAAAAGCTGACGTTGGTCACCTAAAGAGGTCATACAAAATACAGTTTATAAAAGTGCTGGGGTAGGTAATTCACTTCAGAAACACTTTTAGTTATATTCCATGGAATGCTCTTAACGTCCCGATAGCAATGAATATATTAAATGCTTTGACAATAAATACATAAAAATGTCATCTGTGGAAGCCGTAGTACTGTAAAAAGCACGACCAATCATCTGAGCCGGCCCAGCTAAAGTAACTGGATGGCCTACCTGCCTGTCAGCCTTCTATCTGTGCACACAAACTTATCTCGTGGCCTCATTGGTCATGTGCGCGTTCGTGTGTGTTGGAGGAGGGGCTCTGTAAGGAAGTGGCAGATTTTTTTCAGCTGCTTACTTTCAAATTCTAGCGCACTCGAGCTGGTTTCTCCATTCTTACCTACCCCACCTTTAAGACCGTAAAATGGGATTTGAACTGAAGGTGCCTATAGTCATAATGTTTTGTGTCTACCGTTTAGTTAAGCTGGATCAGTGATTTAAAAAGGAAAAACACCTCAAAAGGCTGCGAACAACCGCGCAAGATTTTATTTACATATTTTACAAACAACTTTTCCTAAAACATCAAAAACAACAACTGTCTTGTTTAAATCACCCTAAATGAGTCTATATTACTGACTTTATTTTTGTTTGATTTGTTCCTTTTACTTCCTTTGTCACTTTTCACATTAAGCAGTTTGATGCTACAGTATATTCATTCACATATTTCCAGGCACGTTAATTCATTCCATATCCTCCACCAAACATGACTCAAAGCTCACTTATTTATTCACTTGGTTTCATCTGTTACCATGTTTTTCTGTTTTCAGACAAACAAAAACACTGCTCTTGTTGCTGAATAAACAAAGAAGTATAGAGACACAGAACAAACACCTGATCCGTGTTAGTCAGGCCTGCCGGTCTCTTTGTAATATGCAGATGAGCCTCTGTGGAAAACCTGAAGTGCTCCAGATGTTTCACTGACCGTCACAAAACAATGTACTTTGTCCTTGGACTGAACTCTGACCAGTCTGTGGTTCAAACACATCGTCCTTATCAGAGCTGAATCCTTATCCAGATCTTAATATTTAGATTTTATTTTTGACTAATCAACTGTGACCTCATCCAATGTCCAATGTCTGGTTGCCTAAATGGACGACTGACTGTGCAGTGTACTGACAGCTGACAGACTGACTTACAGTATGGTTAAAAAGGTAGATAGATTCAACGTTGAATGTTGAATCGGTGGGCAGTCGGCAAAATAAATCACTCTGATTGGCTGTTCAGCTAGCGAATCAGTGCATGAGAAGCAAAACGGAAGTGAGGGACCCAAACAAACTATTAAGAAGGCAAAGCTGAGATTTCATTGAACTCCAGCTCTCGACACAGGTTCGGGAAAGCCCCGTGAGCTTCTCGCTGTAGAGTGAAAATGGAACGCACGCTATTTGTTGTTTGTATATATCACGCAGTCGGTCTTCCGGTTGCGTCTTTTGAATGACGAATACACACTACCGCCGCCTGCTGGTAAGGAGAGTTATTGCCACTCAGGCATGCGCAGTTCGTACGTGCTTCTTGGCCGTCGGCTGAAGTCTTTGCGGTGTGTTCCAGTGCGACACATGGCCAACACGCAGAGACGCGAGGTGACTCAACAGTCGGGGTCCGTCTGTGTCAGTTCTTTGTTGTCCGAGCCTTTCGGTTCATATTTGTTTTTTGTGCATCTACTCTGTGACATGATTTAATGTTCAAAAAGCTCTTTATTTGTCTCATACTGCCTGTTTTCACCCTCTGTCTGAAACCAGAGCCCAGTCCGCTCTGATTGGTTAGCTGGCTGGCTCAGCGGATAAATTACGCCTGTGCTTATTCTGCTAACTCAATTTCTCTGACACAAGAGAGAACTTTGATTCCGAAAGTCAACATCAAACCCTTGAATAAAAAAAAGACGTCTCCTCTTACAAATAGATGTCAGACATGAGAGCCAATCACATTACACGTCCTCTCTGACGAAGCATGTTTCTTTACCTTCCAGGGTGCCGGGTTTCTCTGCGATGCGGATCTGTCTCTCGGGGACGACCGGTTCCCCCTCAGAGTTGCCGATGTCAGCGGGGATGAGAGGAAGGCTGGCTCGCTCCTCTTCCTCAGAGCGAGGGAAGTAAAGTGGCAGCAACTTCTTGAACACCGGCTAAAAGAACACACACAAACAAAAGTATTAACAGAAATGCAAACAAATATACACTTCACCTTCATCCTCCATGTTTGGACACATTTTGTTACCTAACGTGGAAGATGGATCTCAATATCGAGAGATCTAGCTGTGGTTACGAGGTTCTGTGAGAATAGCCACCGCGTGAATATGGTATCGGCAAATCTACTACAGAACAAGGAAGACGGATCTTAAATAAGAGGAACATGTGGGTTCGGTTTCTCGTGAAACCCAGCATCCAACTCTCTGATCGAGCTTTGAGACAAATGAAAGGTGTCAGTGTGCTTCCAGCGCCTGACCGATGATGGAAGAGCGTCTGAACCACCTCCTGCCACATTTTCTGTACCTCTCCAAAAGCAGGCACTTTCAGCTCGTTCCGTGTATGCAGGGATTGGCTAGGTGTTTAAAGCTGAGAATATCAAAAGGGTTTGAACTTCGAGCGCCCTGTTTCTATCACTCTTGATCTGGACGATGAGAAACAGCATGAATGCTTTAGAGGACATGTAGTCCAAATGTTTTTTCCATTATCTCCATCTGAATGGCTATCATTTCTTTCAGCTTTGCGGCCACCAGAAAGCAGCTTTAAACATGGTTTGATGAGTAAATTGGGCGATTGTACAAATATATCGGCTCCCTTTAATTAGCTTATTACATTGCAAATTCATTTGGCTGTTTTTGTTATATTTTTTTTGGTCTGCATGTGAAGAATGATCGAGCAGCTGCTCAGCAGAGAGGGAGAGACAGAAAGGAACAAAAGCGTGTGGAGCCTAAATATTTTATTTATTATGTATTATTATTTCGAGCTGGTGATTTCGTTTTGGTGAATTGTATTTTATTTCTGTTGAGGTTGAATGGATATGTTCCACTTCTTAGTTCCCCATTCTGTGATTATTGTGGTTGTGTTTAGGGGAATTGGTGCAGAGTAAAATCACACTAACCTCCTCAGTGTCTGACACTGCGAACACCACCGCCTCCAGGCTGTTCCCATGATACTCCAGGAACCTGCGCACAGTTCCTACACACACACACACACACACACACACACACACACACACACACACACACACACACACACACACACACACACACACACACACACACACACACACACACACACACACACACACACACACACACACACACACACACACACACACACACACACACACACACACACACACACACACACACACACACACACACACACACACACACACACTAAAATGTATCTCGGTCACAGGTTCCAAATGTCTCCGAATGGCAGGTTAATAAACATATATATATTTTTTTTTTTATTTGAGTGGTGTTAAGTATTAGCGTAACGCGACACCTTGACCTTTCTGTTAAGACAATACATCAAGAAAATACATAATTTAGACAGTATATTCATTCATCAAATACATCATAACCCATCAATAGACCAGCAAAAATACTTTTAAAACTGTCCAAAATAATACCACATATGAATAATTGTTTGTAGTATTTGCTAAACTCCAGTCCTGCCGTGCGTCCTCTCATCCAGGTTCAGTTTAAGGTAATTGGACCTGTAATGAGTGGGTTTGCTGGAACATGGATGTTTCAGATGTTTCCTTTATCAGATGATCATGTTATCAGGCATCATGTGTGCTTAAAGTGAACACCTGTTTAAGGTTGACATAAAGAATTGCAGTGTGTGTTATAATTCAATATGTGTGTGTCCCTGTATAATTTGTTGACCTCTTTTTGGAGGCCTATGTGTCTTTGGAGGAGCGAGGTTAAGGTTTTGAAGATTATTATCTGTGAGTAAGTCGGTCAAAAAAGGACAGAGATAGTCTCTCTTTTAACCACGAGATTTGTGTATCTCTCTGTGCCTAACTGGTGAAAAGCTCTCTCTGTGTGTGTGTGTGTGTGTGTGTGTGTGTGTGTGTGTGTGTGTGTGTGTGTGTGTGTGTCTTACTGAAAGCGATGTGTGTAGCGTCCTCCAGTGGGTAACCTCTTTTGGTCGTTGTCACCACACAGAAACCAACAGATGCCATCGACTGCTCTCTGAAGGGGACAACAAAAATAAGAACAACTTCACGTACTGTTCACCACATTGACATTACACACCAGGGACTGGGTCAATGACACACACACACACACACACACACACACACACACACACACACACACACACACACACACACACACACACACACACACACACACACACACACACACACACACACACACACACACACACACACACACACACACACACACACACACACACACACACACACACACACACACACACACACACACACACACACACACACACACACACACACACACACACACACACACACACACACACACCTTTTAGGAGCTCTCAGCAGAAATCCTTTCACAATTCTCAAAACCCATTGATGTAAATATGCAAGCTTCATTCAGAGCTGACGTATCAAACAAAAAGCCTTAATCATGAAAAACGTCCAACTTCAGAAGCTTTTATTGTGCGGTCGAAGGCAAATTATGAATTCTTCACTTCTAAATCACTGCGACAGCTTGAATGAGTTAATCTGTTTAGCTTCATTTTATTATCCACTCAAAGACAGATGCAACATTCCTATTTGAACTTTCCAAACGGTGTTTTTTGAGTTGTTTATTCCTGCTGTCTTTCAAATGAATGTATTTCCCGTCAGGAACCGATATTGTATATAAAACGAAACCATATCGGATGGAAATCAATTAAAATCTAAAAATTCTGTCAACACCTTAAATAGATTTCATATCATTTCTGTATCACATTGCTTTGAACCCAGTTGAAAGGGAGTTTATACGTGACTCTGATCCATGAACACTGGTCTCAGACGGTTCTTACACAGCCAGCTGCAGCGTGTTCCTGTAGCAGCTGTACAGAGAGCTCTCCGCCGCCGTCCTGTACTTGGATTTGTATTTTGGTCCCACCGTGTGGACGATGTACCGCGCCGCCAGGTTAAAGCCTTTAGTCAGCTTCGCCTCGCCGGTCCGACATCCTGCACACAAAAACGCATGCAAAGGTGTTGGTAAAATACTGAATGTACTCTTCCAGTATCAGAGTAGCACATGATAACAGAGGTATCCCAACTGTAGCTGTGTGCATAACAGGATGAATGATTACCTAGAAGAGCATCAGGACTGTTTGAGGCATATGATAGCTATGTGATTAACATGATGATTCAGCCTCTATGGAGAGAGACATATGGCAAGCATGATCATTTCTGAGGTGGAGCTAATCTGAAGTAAACATTGAATTTTTAGGTTTTGAGAGAAAGTCAGAATTTTGAGAGAAAGTCAGAATTTTTAGATGTTTTGAGAAAAGTCAGAATTTTTCAGATTTTGAGAAAAGTCAGAATTTTGAGATGTTTTGAAAAAAGTCAGATTTTGAGAAAAAGAGTCAGAATTTTTAGAAAAAGTCAGAATTTTGAATTTTTTTGAGAAAGTCCGAATTTTGATATTTTTTGAGAAAGTCAGAATTTTGAGATTTTGATAAAGGTCAGAATTTTTAGATGTTTTGAAAAAAGTCAGATTTGGAGAAAAAAGTCAGATTTTTTTTGAAAAACTCAGAATTTTGAGATATTTTGAAAAAGTCAGAATTTTGATATTGAGGGGAAAAAAACAAATTTCTTTCTCCAGAATTTTGAGAAAAAGTCAGGATTTCCAGAAAGAAGCCAACATTTTGAGAAAAAAACTCAAGCATGATCATTTCTGACGTGGAGCTAATCTGAAGTAAACATTGAATACTGCTTTCTATTCCTCCATCTTGTGACTGAGGAACTCCCTCTCTTGGATATCAGCATGTGAAGGACACTGTTCAGGAACTAGTTGATGCTCTGCATGTGATGACTACTTCCATTCTGGAGAGGATCACAGATACATGGATCCTGAGATTGAAGACCAGATTTTTCTAACAAAAAGAAATCAATGAATGCAGATAAAACTAATTCATAATCACTTTAGTTTGAAGCTGATTTAGGCAGAAAGTCTTACAAATCAAAACATGTATTCTTTTCTTATTCACTTAAATGTTCATGTGTGGATGTTCAACTTTAAAAAAGGTTAAAGTTATTCAAAATACAAGAACATATTTGTTATCGAGCCACGGAGAGATCTTTTTAGTTTGAAAGCTAAACTTAGGAGGTATTTGGCTTTAAAAACTTGCAGCATGTTGCCACACATTTTTGGAGATTACAGCAACAGCTCTTTCCAGTGAAATAACAAAATCCTATTGGGGTGACTTTGAAGGATTTTATCAGTACTAAGTAGAACGGATTTGTTCACAGTGGATCCTGGACATTATCTACAGTTAGAGTTGTTTTTGGAAATAGAAATGTGATTATGTAACTTTGAATGCTTTGGCCAACAGAAACAGAACTGCTTTCACATATTTGTATTTGTTTGGTAGCAGAAACTTTAAAAACATCTCATAACCTTGAGCACATATATATACAGTAGACATGTAATTTAAATGAACAGAATGTAAGTGGTAAGTGATGACTGTAAATATGTATTTTAAATATAAAACCAGGCGGCTTAAACAAAAAGCTTATATCAAGACAATACGTATCTCTGATTGTTTTCAGACACATGTCTCAATTGGTGATCCGAGAGCTTCACTCTGTATTTCTTTATTTAATGTCACATCGCACGTTTTTGCCTTAACTTCTTATTTTTATATACATACATAGATGTATTTTATGGATCATTTGTTAATAAAATAAATCCAAGTATTGTGATTTTGATTGATTCTGATTTACGAGAGCGTCTGTGGAGCATTTCTCAAAGATGGTATTTTGTAGCGATGACAGATTTCATTATTTAAACTGAATTCAGCTGAACACCATGTGCCTGGTTGTGTCTCCAGTGAAGCCACATTTAGATAGTGTTGTCTCCCAATGAGATATATGTCCTGAGCCGGCGAGCTGAAATACAGCTTTATCTTCAAAGTTGGAGCTAATATGTTTTCTCTACCTTTGAGTTTGAGCAGCTCGTCTCTCAGCTCGGCTCCTGCCAGCCGATGGATGCTGTCAGACACCGGGTTTTTATCATTTAGAGTCTCGTTGCTGGTGTTCACGATGGCCGTGCAGTTCAGCAGGCCGATATCACCACAGCTGGGGAGAAACAAAAACAGTTAAAGGGGACCTATTGTGCAAAATCCACTTGTTCATGTCTCTTCTACATCAACATGTGTCCCCTCTTCTTCATGTCTCTTCTACATCAACATGTGTCCCTTCTTCTTCATGTCTCTTCTACATCAACATGTGTCCCTTCTTCTTCATGTCTCTTCTACATCAACATGTGTCCCCTCTGTGTAAAGAGACTCTGAACGTTTCAGGAACAAAGATTCTCTCTCTTTTTGTCCTGATCCATTTCTATAAAAACCTTTCTGAAAATGAGCTGATCAGATTTTGGCCACTTTATGATGTCATAACGATTTTTTCTCTTGTGTAACCATTAGCCAATCACCATCCAAGGTAATCAAGTTGTTTTATCATTATATTATATTATTATTATTATTATTATATTATTGTTTTGTCAAGGTAACCCCCCCCCCCCCCACCTTATCACCTGAATCTCCTCCTAGAGCACCATTGAGTTCTCTCTAACCAAATCTCTCTCAGAGGGGCGTGGGGAGGGGCTCCTTATTTTCATCTAAAGTAACAGACAGAGAATCAGCACTTTGGAAACAGGGCTGAAACAGAGGGGATTATGGGTAATGCTGCAACGATCTGTTTGGTGTTTGGAGCCAATCAGAGACATGTTCTGTATATATCTGAGACCTGTCATATATTGATGAAAAACAGTATAATAGGGGGCCTTTAAAGCATCCGTGTCGCCAAATATCAGCACAAAGGTCATTCAAGTTGTTTTATCTCAAGACAGTGAGTGAGCACACACATACCCGTTGGTCTGCACACATTCATCCAAACAACCATAAACATTTGGACATTAATCCAAAGTAAAAAGCTCGTTTTATTAAATAGACTCGTCACTGTGAGGCCCTCCAGTGTTTGTTGGAGAGAACAATGAGGAACTACTCGAGCATGTGTTGAAGATATTTGGTCACAAGACAAGTTCAGCCTCCAGGACAGAAGAGGAAGAGCTTTTAGGTTAGTAAAATGAGTCCTGACTTACTGAAGAAACAGACCTCAGAATTGAAGATGCTGTTTTATATTTATTTGTATCTCCATGTGTGTAACTCCTGAGGTTCCAAATACTGAAGCTAAATGGCATCGAGTTCACAATAAGCCCGACAAACAGCTTTATATAAACCGAGCTGCAGACAAAGACATTCCTGTCTCACTCTCCACCCTCTAAAATAATCCACATGCTGCTTATAAGTGTCATGATTACAGGTGTGTCATATTAACCAACTTTGTAACTCACTGTGAAAACCTTATTGACTTATGAATGTTATTTAATTACTTCCATTATGATTGACTAATTATATATTCTATTTTTGTCAAGGATTTATATGTATTTAAATAGTGTCTGTTAACTGCTTCATTGTGATTATGTATTTATGAATTGGCATATGTCTGGTGTTGGGAAATCAACACGCCAATACATATATTTGTCAAAAGAGGTGTGTTGTGTCAAAAACATTACAATAATAATAGTGTCCCACATTTTTAAGCAATAACTTGGGGAACTGTCGACGTGTTTATGTCATGACTACAGCTTTCTATGGCTGAAAGTGAAAGTAACATTTGGCAGTGTGGCCATTGGTTGTGAAAGGTGAGATCTACAGCCAACCACAGTGAAATGTATTTACTATTATTATTATTTCACAGACTATTAAAGCCAACTCCTTGAAGCAATTGTTTTAATAATACAGTAAATTAAAGGAATTGTTTGTATAATAGAATATGTGCTGTATATCATGTCCTCATTAAAACCAATGCACCCTCCTAAATTAATTGAAATGCAGCAAGGGTACCAGGTATAGACTCTGATTGCACTATTTGATCTGTTTTATTGTGTTGCACTGTTGGAGGAGCCTGTGACCTCTGACTTTCATCGACCAATGACAATAAAAGCCTTGAAACTTGAAAGGGTGGGACTGTTGAGAGCTCATGAGCTGTGGAGAAGTGATCACAATTTAAAAAGGTGCTGCTGCTTGAGGAGCCGCGGTCACGTTAGCGCTGCAGGAATGTGGCGAAACAACGAGGCTCTCACAGAAACTGTGCCAAGTCAAACTGCGGACGGTCATGTGTTCCTCCAACAAGAGGATTTACGAGGTGCTCTGAACTCTGAGCGCACACACACACACACACACACACACACACACACACACACACACACACACACACACACACACACACACACACACACACACACACACACACACACACACACACACACACACACACACACACACACACACACACACACACACACACACACACACACACACACACACACACACACACACACACACACACACACACACACACACACACACACACACACACACACACACACCAGCTGAGTGTGTGTTTCTGCTCCTATGACGTAGCTCCTGTAAGACTAACTGACAGTGACCCATGTTTAGAGTCACAGTAAACACAGTTAAAGAACCACCCGTGTGTCTGCGAATGTCCTGCTTCCCGACAAAGAGCTTTTTTGAACCTGATGAATTTGTCAAAAGGTCAATCAACAACTCCAGTGCCACCGTTAGAATAATAAGCCCCTGCCTGCCAAGAGTTGAACATTACAAGAAGTCCCCTCAGCCAAGTTATCACTCAGAAGATTAAACCTAACCAAATTATAACTAAAGAAACAGAAAAATACATTATTTACTTAATTATATTTCATGCTCACAACACAATCTACAAACATAGTTAAAAGACAGTATAATGTGGAAGAGTTCACCAGAGTAACTGATAAAAACCTCAGAATGAGACTTACGCATTTTTTGTTTGCCTTAGAGTTAAATAACGTAACTCTAGAATCTGACATTTTGGGATACTCCTAAAACTTAAGATTAAAGTCAATGAACTAACCACTAAGGAGTTCTTAAGCACCGCCAGCAGGAGTGGATCGTGGTGTAAGGAGCCCAGTGCATTGTGGTTATTGTAGGATTTCTCCCTTTTGAGCACAAGATAAAATGACAGCCTTTTTTTTTTTTTTTTTTTAAAATCTGTAATATCTGGTCATGTAGCAATCATTTAAAAGATATTTCCCTTCCGCATTAACAGCCCAGTTTCATTTCCATCTGTGAAATACTTCATTTAAACAAGAAGTGAGTCTGTCATTGTGAGTTCCTGAAAAAGCTGACCATTTGATAATATCTAGGTTTTCGCCCAACGTGAGGAAATGGAGGCTGACTCACAACAGGATGACCTTGCGGTTGATGCGGGGTCTGAAGGGGAAGGGCGAGGGGAAGGACTCCAGGCTCAGCAGGCTGTCGTTCGGGTCCAGCGGCGCCTCCTCTCCATCCCCCCCCTCCAGCTGCTGCTGCCAGGTGGGGAGAGACTGGTGGTCCACGAAATGGGAGCGAGCGCCCAGAGGATCCATCCCTCTGCGGACCTACGGGCTGAACAACCAAGACGTTGTGAACTACAGGACCTGACGGTGGTGTTTTCAATCCTCACATGCACAACTCACTAAACATAAGACTGATAGGACGTGTCCTATCACATCAAGTCAAATTCCTCGTACGTGTAAACCTACCTGGTAATAAACCCGTTTCTGATTCTGAGGTGACAGTGCCATTAAAACAGGTTTCATAGTGACAGCGTGGCAGATTCCAGTCTGAATAAATGATAGCTAGGTAGGTAGGTAGGTAGGTAGATTATTGATCCCAATTTGGGACATGCCTTGCCTTACGGGCTGACGCTGAGAACAGGGAGAGGGGAACTTACTGAATTTAAAAATGTGATGTTTCTCAAATATTTGTAATATTTGCCTTTTTTTCAGATGAAAAGCAATGATGATAATTGTTAGACCCAGTATTTTGTTTTTATAAGAAAGGCCACATAATTGTGACGTCTGTAGTCAACACACTATAAAAGACTACAATTCCCACAGCGCCTCCTCTAAAGTGACAGTGATGGGCAACCTGCTAGAAAGACGCCGCCGAGGAACAGTTTTTAACCGTCCAATTACCCTTTAAGTTATGAAGTTATATAAGCCTTATGAGGAAAGAAAGAATACCTAAGTTGTTTGTTATTTTATTTGAGTTTTGCCTATTTGTTTTGAATATTGTAAAGGTCTCTTTTTTTCTTTGTTGCATGTGTAAAAGTTTGTTATTTTATTTTGGGCAAACACATCGCATAACATCATTCAAACCATCGGAGGCCAAGCAACTCTTCAACTGTAAGTAATATAAAGGAAAGAAAACGAGTAAAAAATGTCTGTTTAAGCCTTAAAGGGACATTTTTAAAGGCCCAGATACACCGGCCAGTCACCTGAGAAGTTGCCGACACCGACTGTGGCGTCGCCGGACTCTCCTGCGTATTTGCCGACTTCGCGCACTGGAACACACCGCAAATCCGAGCCGAGCACGTCTGAACTGCGCATGCGTGAGTGGCAATAACTCTCCTTACCAGCAGGCGGCGGTAGTGTGTATTCATCATTGAAAAGAGGCAACAACCGGAACAACCGGAAGACAGAGAAGAAGAACAGACTCCGTGATATAAACAAACAACAAATAGCGTTTTTCTTTCCATTTTCAATCTCGTCCATTGAAAACATGAACGAACAGGAGCTCTATAAACCGATGAGGTGAAATGGCCGTCAGTGTGTGTTCTATCTTCCATTTTAAATCATTTGTTTACCTCCCTCACTTCCGTTAACGCTTCTCATACACTGATTCGCTAGCTGAACAGCTAATCAGTGTTATCCCTTTGTCCGACTTCCGGTGGTGTTCCCGACGCCGATTCAACATGTTGAATCGGCAAGAAAAGGCGTCAGGTCGGCAGAAAAGAGCCGACGGTGCGGCGCACACCACTCCGAATAGGGCGTGCCCACTCTCATGTTCGGCCCGACTCCCATTTACTGCCGATTTCGGGCCGGTGTATCTGGGCCTTAAGGCTTTGTTTTTCTTTCAAGCCACTAGACGCCTTACTTTAAGGCGTCTAGTGGCTTGAACGAAAACAAGGAAGGAAGCCACAACATTAATAATTGTATATAGTACTTTTCAAATTTCAGCTACATTTAGAGAGGAAGAATTATTGTGTAATTGTTCCTCTTAACTTCCGTGTATCTCAATTTCAGAGGAAATGCATGTGCTAATCTTTGTCTGAAAGGAAACATGCTGAAATAAGCAAAGATGATTAGACAATATCAACAAGTCTGAAATGTTTTATGTTACTATAAATAATCTCTACATTAAAATTCCTTGGAAACATAAACATTAACACGTCAGATAATTATTCTGCTTATCAATCATGACATACAGCAGTACTGAATGGTCCCTCATGTGCATTCAATTAGCATCTTATCTTTGTTCTACTTATCTTTTGATTCCTAATACACATGATGTCTAATTCCGTTTCAGCTTGTCAAAGGTTTTTTTGTTCATACAATTACTCCTATCGAGCAATCTGTGAAAGCAGTGCTCCTAGAATTAATGGGATGGTAAAAATAAGTTAATTAAATTAGCATCTCGTATTCTCAGAAATCCATTGGCTGAAAAAACAGCTATTATACACACTAGGGTGGTCCTTAGTGCCATGTCAATTTTCAAATTCATTTATTTTAAGCTCCAACCACCAGAATTCGTTATGATAGTCAAGAAAACTCTCCTGGTGAATTTTATTCAAATTCCAACAACATGTACCCCTCCCTCATCAACCTTGAAGTTTATCCTCAGTAGGGTGGTCCTTGAAATTGAAAGTCGGAAAGTCTAAGCTCCAACCCCCAGAATTCATTCTATTAGTAAAGAAAACTCTCCTGGTGAATTCTTTCCTCAATCTGACAACATTTGGGTTGGAGCTTAGACTTTCCGACTTCCAATTTTAAGGACCACCCTAATATACATATACTGAAAAGATAAAAATGATAAAAAATAAATAAATAAAAACACATTGATAAAAAAAGTTCTTCATTGAGATAAAGCTTATTATTTCTGTGTGTGATTTGATTTAGATGCATGCATTTCAGCCTGTTGTCCCTTACTCAGACTGAGCTGGTCTTTTTTTTTCTGCTTCCTCTTCTTTGGATGGATTTGTGCAGGTTGGTGTGAAATAGCTGCTCTGGAAATAAAGCCCTTGCCTCTGACTCAGCAGGCCTTAGGGCTGGAGCAACACGAGGAAGATAACGCAAACGGACCGAAATCAATATGAAAAAAGTCGTCCGTCCACACGCAATAGGCACCAGAAACGTGTCCGTTCACACGAAACCGCTCGAAAGCGCTGGAGACGCTGTAGTACATATGCCGGGCCTGCAAGTGGCGCTGTAGTCCTGCTACAAAAGCAGCGAAGAAGACTTCCCGCGCATGGTTACCCTTCTGTTTATTCTCCGCTCTGGCTCTTTTTCTCCCTCCCAGAGGCAAGCGTTTGCTCCTGCTGCTGTAATTCTCTCCGCTAGACCACCAGCAGATGACAAACACCCACCTTTCCGCCTCTTCCAAGGGACGAGGGGACCGTGCGGCAGAGTTTCAGTTAGATTTTTTGTCCGTTAAAGTTTCAATCTTCTGGACAAAATTAGAAAAGTGCCGGTCAGAGGTCTTCTTTGTTATTTATTGAGCTTTAAAACAAATTGATAACGACTCTATATAATAATATAAGAGAATACAAAATGGAGCCTCTCTTTTTCTCCCCCTCTTCTGACAGCCCAGCAGCTGATCTCTGAGCAGGAGAGGTGGGGAGAGGCGGGGCTATTGCTTCAACGTTATCAGGAATGATCGTATAGGCGTACACATGGAGCCGTTTGCCCCCCCAGAGCATTTTGTTCGCAGATCTACCCACCTTGGGACCCGTTATCGTTTTATGCATTTCCATGGTCGACCTCGTGTGGCCGAACCGTCTATATATATATATGATGGAGAAATGTAGTGGATATGACCGTAGTCGTCCTCGTGTGGCTGGGGCCTATGGCGGTGTTTACACGATAACGCAAACGGTTGTATCCGCAACTTTTCTCTTTAGTATAGCCCGTTCGTTCACACGAGGCCATAACGGAAAAGCGGAAACGGACCTCGCAAACGATAACGGGTCCCAAGGTGGATAGATCTGCAACCGGAATGCTCTGGAGGGGCAAACGGCTCCGTGTGTACGCCCTATACGATCATTTCCTGATAACGATGAAGCCATAGCCCCGCCTCTCCCCACCTCTGCTGCTCACTGCTGTAGCATGGTCAGTAGCTACTGTCAGTAGCTATTGCTACTGCTACTGACCATGCTACAGATGTTAGTGCAACATCTACAGCCCCTCTACCACAACCATCAGCAACAAGTGGAAATGGAGAATTACATGAACTACATGTTGCTAAATCTACCGCGGGGCATAAACAGAAGGGCAACCATGGCAACCATGCTCGGGGGTCTTCTTCGCTGCTTTTGGTGTAATTTGTGATCAGAATACAGCGCCACTTATAGGCCCGGCATATGTACTACAGCATCTCCAGCGCTTAAGAGCGGTCTCGTGCGGAAGTACAGCGCCACTTACAGGCCCGGCATATGTACTACAGCGTTTCCAGTGGTCTCGTGTGAACGGACACGTTAAATGAGCCGAATGCGTGTGAACGGAATACTTTTTTGAAAACGAATTTGGTGCGTAAACACAAACGTTCCTGTGTAAATGGGGTCTTAAACACATTGTTATTTGAGTTTGTGTTTTCTTTTCTAGCATCTATCCTGATCCATCTCGATATTTTAATTGGCAACCCCCAAAATACACGTGCAAGTTACATATCTGACAGCTGCAACTCACTATTATTTCTATTAACTCTTGACTGTCTTCCTGATTAATCAATTATTGTTTTTTTGTTCTATAAAATGTCAGAATGCTCATGGTGTTGCCTTTGAGTGTCTTGTTTTGATAATCCAAAACTAAATACAAGAAGATATTCTGATCAATGCGTATAAAAACTGAGAAAAGCAGGAAATGATGAGGCCAAAAACTGAATTCTTAGCATTCAAGCTTTAAAAAAAAAAGTGTTTGTATTCTACTTTAAGCCATAAGAACACTTCTTTAATAGGTCTGTTTCAGTTTAAAGGAGTTTTAAACACATGCTTTTTCAAATAATTAAAGACGAGAAAACGGAATAAAGGGAATACTGAATATATGACTTTGTCAGAAGGAAATTGGTCATATCTGGAGATACTTAAGACAGCACACAAACTGCCTTTTTATCGGAAAACCTGAGCACTGATCAAACTACTTAACATTAGTCTGACACCAGCAACATAACAGTTTTTGAGCAGCCACTGAGAAGCCTGCATGTAATAACATTATCACCACATTAGAGAAGATGAAGACCATGCTTCATCATAAATACTACAACACACTCTCTGTTCAGTAACCTAAATAAATGCACAGGGAAACACAGGAAGTGGTACTAAAGACAAGTTATGAGAGGATTAATAATTTAGTTTTTCATACAAGTATTCAATTTACAGAATACTATTGCAAATTTTTGATTTAGACTATCATTTATCAATACACAAATGTCGAAATAAAGCTCTCAAAGCTGATCAATTGTGATTATTTGCTGCATGTTTCAAATTTAAATGACCATAAATAGATTTTCAATCCGTTTCAGATCATTTTACAGAGAATAATCGAAACACAAGTGGCAATAATCCTGTAAAAATGTGCTGTTTTTTCTTTGTTGTACTTTCACTGTCTGCTTCAAGACAACCACGACATACTTATGATTCATTAACCTCTAGGTTGCTGCTCTGTGACAGCATATAATTAACTAAACCAAATAAAGACAGTGAGAAACAAAGAAGGAAATAGTCGTGCTACTATCAAAAATGTGATTTTACACTAATAACTGAACAGTGTTAAATCTTTCTAAACATATTTACGACAGTCCCATAGAGGAACATTTGCTTTAAAATCGATTATCAGTGTGTTTTGGCCTCTGGACCAAAGAGCAGCAGTTTACTCACCTCGACTCTTGTATTTCCTCCAGGCAGCTGGGATGTACACGCCAAAAAATAAATAAATAACACATAAATCTTGACACGACTATTTGTAAACTCAAGAACGAGTGTCTTTCCAGAGTGTCCTCATACTAGCGAGCAGAGTTATGGAAAGAATTCTCAAAACAGTAGGTTTAAAAAGTGCCAATTTACCAGTTTTCAACATTTAGCCTGTATGCTAGGTGCTTGCTGCAGCGTCAAAGTAACATAAGGTGAACGCAACAACATCCGGTTAAGGATTTCAGAACAAGAGTCCAACGTCCTTTAAGTATTTCATTCAAATTCAAAAACGCAATATAAGACAACTAAACAGAACATATCACATAACTGCATATATTAGTATAGTATGAATTCATAATCTTAATGTAAATTACAATTAATACAATATTTGTCTCCAAATGTGGCGAAATATAAAATTGCATATTGTGCAAGGTAGAAATAAAAGTACCTCCAAATTGTACAGAAGCTGTACTTGAGTTAACTGCTTCTTATATTGAACGATGTAGCCCTGCTTATGAGGAAACATATATTTGTAGGATAATGGAAGATGAGTGAACGACTAACTCACTACGATCTCATATGGACTCCAGGATACTCTGCAACTTCTACAGGTGCACCATTGAGAGCACCCTGACTGGCTGCATCACGGCCTGGTACGGCAGCTGCACCACCCTCAATCGTAAGGCTTTACAGAGGGTGGTGAAAACTGCACAGAACATCACCAGGACGGAGCTGCCATCCATGGAGGACCTTTACTCCCAGCGGCTCAGGAAGAAAGCCCTCAGGATTATAAAAGACGCCCCATCACCCCAGCCACAAACTGTTCTGTCTGCTGCCGTCTGGCAGGCGGTACTGCAGCATCCGGACTAAAACCACCAGACTCAGGGACAGTTTGATCCCACAGACCATAAGACTATTAAACACCTGAACTGCTGAAGCAAAATGTGTTAAACACCTGAACTGTTGAAACAACATCCATAACATTCATCTGCTATATATTTATCTATTTATCTAATATATCATTCCAATAACTTGCATATAGACTCTTATTGCACTATTTCACTTTTTTAAACTATTTTTCTTTTGTATTTACTATTTACTTGCTCTATATTTTTCCGTTTATCTCTGTTATTGTGTTGCACTATTGGAGGAGCCTGTGACCTAAGATTTTCATCGGCATAACTACACTGTAGCTATGTTCTATGTGATATACCAATAAAGTACCTGCCTGCCTGCCTGCCTGCCTGCCTGCCTATCATAAAGAGTCAATACAACATCTGTCCATACCCTTTTTAAGTCATATCACAAATACTCTGCTTATTTATTTGTTGTGTCTGATGTTTTCCCACAAAATATATAACATTAAAATGACAAAAAATGACTCCAGAAAAGTCCCTTCTTGTTGTATGTCCGCTGTAGGTTTCAAATGTCCATTTAATTGTTATTGTGGGTATGTTTCATGTAATTGTTTTGCCCTGCTCTTTCCCCATTGTGATTCTACTGTAGTCATGTTCTGACTTAAAAATAACCCAGTAGTTTATTGTGTAGGGTCCATACAACTGAACTTCCGGTCCTGTTCTAGGTGTTTCTTTTTAATCTGACACATCTGTTCTCCAGCTTCTAATCAGCTGACTAATAAGAGGAGAACACTTCCGCTGTGGTTGTGTATAGGTACCTGTGATAAGTCACTATATTTTTATAAACTTGGATGCAAACCTAGATTAAAAAAAACATTGTTTTATTACAATAAAATCCGAGCATTATTTCAAAAATGTATTTTCCTAGAAGTATTTCGCAAGTCAAGTGTGCTTGTTCTAGCAGCGCAGACAAAAGCAACAGAGAGAAAATGACAGAGCAAAGTTAGATAGTTATGCACCTTGTTTACTGTCGTGTTTGTCTGTAGAGATTTGCTTTTATCACAACCCAATCATAATTATAATTCCCTTTATTGTCAATTGGGTTTCCACATATAAGGGATTTTCTTGGTGTATAATAGTGCATAGACAGTAAGAGAAGTTAACATTTAAAAAAAAAGCAGGTATTGAAAAAGCAGCAGTAACAGAGTGTTCTTTAGAGGGTCTCATTATTACTTTTGACTTAATTAAAGGACAAATACTCTCTCAACCACTAGTTTGATGGTGTGAATATATTTGCTCATACTGTCAGCATCGATGTTTGTGATCGACTGCTTTGGTCTGAATCAGCGTTGCAGGAAGAAAAACACAAGTGAAGCTAGCAGCCGCATTTCAGAGGTAAGAGAATGAAATACAAATATATATTTAAATGTTTTACGTTTGACTTATACATATTTACTTCATGTTAAACATATGCAGACATAAATCTACGATATATCCGATTTTAGGAGCTACGTTAACACTGGAACTTCTCCACGTGGGTTCAGAAAGCAACGGTCTGTCCTGGTTGGGTGCACTCGATTTGTAATGCAGCGGTTTCTATGCGGGCGGGGTTTGTTGCGTATTGAGTCAATTTACGTTCCAGGAGCTCTTAACTCCGACCACGCGGGGTATTATATGTTTCAAAACAAACGCTCTTCTGACTAAATAAACTAGCGTGCTTTACTAAGCTATAAAGCTACTAAAAGTAAGCGTTTAGGTTAATTGTCGCTTATTTCAAATTATGTATTGGATACTGAAAAACAGCAATATACCTGTAATCATATTAAAGTGACACAATCGGAGATAAAAATTGAACAAAACACTGTATCTCTATCTGGACCACCACAGACACATTACACATAGTTATAGTGTAATCAATACCTAATTATCAATGTTGGAAGGAGAATTGGGAACTTTAACTCAAGTACAAGTATTAATACCACCGTTTTATAAGTAAAAGTCCTGCATTCAAAACCTTAGTTAAGTAAAGCTACAAAAGTATCAGATGTAGCTGGACTTGTTACTTACATTACTAAAAGTACTCATTATGCATATGCCCATTGAAATTAATATATATAAATGCATTATAATGATTGAAGCATTAATGTTTTCATCCCTTTAATGTTGTAGCTGAGAAATGTATTACCGTTATTTCCTGAATCTGATAGGTAGCTTAATTAAAAGTTATGAGTCATAATGAATTGGTCAATTAATATATTGTTTAAATATTTAGAAAGATATTGTTACATGAAACTAAAATGACACATTGGATTCCTGTAGGAGTTGTTAAGGAAGCGTACTTGTGTTTATTGAAAAGCACTATATAAATCCAAGTTGTTATTGTTTTTCACAGTGTGATTAATTTCAAATATCTCCTTTGTTGTTGTAAACAGTATTCAGAATTACCAGAGGCTGCCGGTCATGGGGTTGACCAAGCAGTACCTACGCTATGTGGCCAGCGCAGTGTTTGGAGTCATCGGTAGCCAGAAAGCCAACATCGCATATGTGACCCTCCGAGGTGGAGAGAAGGGTCGCTATGTCGCCGTGGCTGCATGTGAACAAGTGTTCATCTGGGACGTCCGGAAAGGAGAGAAGGTGAATGATATAAAAGTTTGGAATGATCACAGAATAGGTTTGGGTCTCCTGTGAAAAAGCTTTGCAGATCTCACCTAGCGTCTCTCTTTCTGTGCAGGTGCTGATCCTGCAGGGTCAGAAACACGAGGTGACCTTCCTCTGCGCCTCGCCCGACGGCATCCATCTCGCCGTGGGTTACGAGGACGGCGCTGTGCGGATCTTCAGCCTGCTGAACGGCGAGAGCAACGTCTCCTTCAATGGCCACAAGACGGCCGTCAGCGCCATGCACTACGACTCACTCGGGGCTCGGCTCGTCACTGGATCCAGGGTAAGCAAGGAGGAATTTATTTTTCTTGCTAAAGTATGTTTTAAAGCATGTGTTAAGCATGTTTTTACCTCTTTCTCCCCCTCAGGACACAGATGTGATCGTGTGGGACATCATCAATGAGTGTGGGCTGTACAGGCTGAGAGGACACAAAGACGTCATCACTGAGGCCTTGTTCCTCAAAGACAAGAACATCCTGGTCACCAGGTAACACACTGGGGCCTTTACACAACACAATAATAACAATGTATTATTACGTTTCTAAATTAAAGATTGGGGACACAGAAAAGTCAAACATATGTTCACCTTACCCTCAATGATGATCCTGCGCATGTTATTTGTTAAAGGAAAAACAAAGATAAGTATTGTACATTAATATTTGATGCTTCAATTGTCATGATTTCTAGAATTAGTGTTTGGCAATATGCCCAAAATCCTTTAACCTGTTAAAGGTTATATCATATATTGATAACAATATATATCACCGTAGCACACGGCATGTTTCAAGTGTAATTCAATAAATACATAGTCAATATGAATGAACCAAATAGCATAGCCCTTTGTTAATAAAATACTATATATATATATAATTGTTTTTTTCATTTCAAAACCTTAAGAGCAACAGTTGTGGCACTACAGGGACATTATATATTTTTTATAGTGGTTTAAAATGTCCCTTTAACTGTTTATAACGTGATGATAGCAGTGTCACTAACCGTATGTATGTGTCTGTGTGCTCTGCTGCAGCTCCAAGGACAGTTTTGTGAAGTGGTGGGATCTGGACACACAGCACTGCTTCAAGACCATGGTGGGCCATCGCAGTGAGGTGAGGGGCTTCATACTCTATATTCATTAACATCAACATTAACAAAGGGTTGGACTGAGGAGAATTAACTCAGGGTGCATTCACACCTAATAGTCCGTTTTCTGGTGACGACATTGTTTCATTTTTCAGAAGGTTCAGTTTGCGTTCAAACGGGCAAAACACAAACCGACTATAAACTTTAAACACAAGTCATGTGCACGGAAATGCTGTTCAACCATTGGTCAGACATTAACGGGGTGAACACGCAAATCCCGGCAATTTCTACCGGAGCCTCCGCCATGGAGCATCGGCACTTTCAGCAGGTTATTCTCATGCTGCTGTTAATCTGGAGATCAACAGACACTAGCGGCCCGCGCATACGATTATATAATCAGACAACGTCCGATAAAAAACATTATAACACATATAATGAGAGGCGTTCTGCAGTCAGGCGGGGCGTTTCACCGACGACAGGTGTTCTTAATTGTATGTAACTCACGGAGAATTTTTACTTTACACGACACTGTTCAACACTTCATTCTGCTTCACTCTTTAACTAAACAACCGCGGATGTCTTGAAAGAATCTTTCGCTAAAGATTTTGAAGATATCCGTGTTCTTGTGACACGTAAATACTACGCTTCCTATGTTTCGGTGCGGACTGCGTTCACACCAGCAATGAACCGCTCCAGAGCTCGCGAGCAAGCGCTCCGAGACCACCTATATTAGCGGTCCAGAGTCCGGTTGTTTAGTTCACTTAAGAGGTCTCGGACTGTGTTCACACCGACCCAAATGAACCGCACCAGGGTTCGATTCAACCGGACTATACAAGGCAGGTGTGATCGCACCTGCACAACCCAGGGACCAAATCAGCTGAATGTCATCACGTGTAAACAATCAGTGTTCTCTCACTTCTCACTCTCGATGCCTCTGGCTGCATTTAAAGCAGAGCTAAAGTGGGTTCAGTCCCCTGAGTTTCATCCGTAAAGGTAATTGAATTGTTTTACTGTTGGCGACATGATGCGAGTGGAGACAGGATTAATTCATTTAGCTGAGTGGAGGCTGATAATAAGTTGCTCTCCCTGAGGTTTCTCCCATGTTCCCCTTTAATCTGTGGGTTTTCTCTGGAAGTTTTTCCTTGTACGATGTGAGGGTCTAAAGGACAGAGGGTGTCGTGTTGTCATACTGATATTCTGCACAAACTGTGCTGTTGTATTTACTGTAGAGTGTCCTTACTGTAAGGTAATTATTATATGTACAGCACTTTGGCTCGACCAAAAATCGTTTTAAGAATGTGCTATATAAATAAAACTTGATTTGATTTGAAAAACATTTTGACTGCTCTTTGAGAAATAATATTCCAAGCCTTTGTTTTCAGCAAGACTGTGATCTAAATCTCAAAGCTTTACAAACAAGACAAAACGTGGGTCAAGGAAAAACATAGTCCATTTTGAAGCTAATCTGAATTTCAGGGCCGAACCTCACATTATATTTCTCTCTCGTTAACGATTCAAGGCATTTGTGCTGCATTGTTCTCATGTCCGTATAAAATGAGGTCCTGATTAGGAAAAGGTAACGCCCCCTAAAGTCTAAACAATAACTTGGAAACAGTTTGAATGTCAATATTGTGTATTTGATTTCCCCGGATGGATTTTGATGAATCTGTGTGTTCTTGTCTCTGTGATAGGTGTGGGGCATGGTGCTGCTGAACCAGGAGAACAGGCTGCTCACAGGATCAGCTGACAGCGAGCTCAGAGCCTGGGACATCGACTACCTGCAGGAGGTGAGACAACACAGCTGGGGACATTCACCTGAACACATCCTGATTTATACAAAGGAGAAACGGGAGATTAGCTGGAGCGCTGATAGCCACCATGGTTAAATACAGCTTCCCCATTAAAGACCATTACAATAGTCATGATTACGGGCTGGGCGTTAAATAATTGTAAACTTCTTCCCACCCCTTTTCGGATGTGTAATTAAGTCAATAATATTTCTGTTTGACAATTTGACACTGCTTACGTTTGTACAGTATACAAATTATCATGTCATTATTATTATTATTATATTCTTTTTGTATTATTTTTTGACACGTTCGAAATTAATCAAATCAAAATGAAAGAGAAAGTGGTAAATACTGACAGGTTTTGTCCTCTGCCTGCTCAGGAGAAAGCTGAGGGGGAGACCAAAGTGAAGAAAGAGAAAACTCTGCTGGATGATGATGATGATGATGAAGACAATAAGGAAGAGTTGGATGAAAGTCCTGAGGAGGTAAAAGAGTTCATGTTTTTTGGGGGGGAAATACTGTGGTACATGGATTTAATTTCACGGACCATTAACGTTGTTCTCTCTCTCTCTCTCTCTCTCTCTCTCTCTCTCTCTCTCTCTCGCTCTCTCTCTCTCTCGCTCTCTCTCTCTCTCGCTCTCTCGCTCTCTCTCGCTCTCTCTCTCTCTCTCTCTCTCTCTCTCTCTCTCTCTCTCTCTCTCTCTCTCTCTCTCTCTCTCTCTCTCTCTCTCAGCGGATCCTGAGCTGTAAGAAAGCCGGCTCCATCCTGAGAGAGGCTCGGGACCGAGTGGTGTCTCTGACAGCGGACGCTAAAGCCAGAGTCATCGCCTGCCATGTGAGTCTCCTCCTGACCCCACTGAGAAATTGTAACATTTTTGAAATACACAGTGGAGAGTATCTCAGGGTTTCTTCAAGAATCATGAAATATGTGTGCCTAAAGCCTTTTCAACACACAAAGTGAATACAGACAAAGAGTGACTTCCAGGCAAAGTGAGGCATTGTGGTTATTGTCTCTGTTGGTTTGATGGAGATGGTTAATGTCTCAGGTCTCTAATCTGGAGATAGAGATATTTCACTTAGTTGGTTAGTGTTTTATAAAATTATAAAATTGTGTTCAGCAGAATTTCTGACTTTGAAATGCATGATCAATATTCGTTTTTGGTTTGTAAATAATGCTTAACATTTCTCTGTCATCCATCAGGGCAATGACTCAGTCCTGGAGATCTTCACTGTGCTGTCAGAGGAGGAAGTGCAGAAGAAAATGACCAAAAAGACGAAGAAAGCCAAAAAGAAGGCAACAAAGTAAAGACAAGTTGTGTGTGTGTGTGTGTGTGTGTGTGTGTGTGTGTGTGTGTGTGTGTGTGTGTGTGTGTGTGTGTGTGTGTGTGTGTGTGTGTGTGTGTGTGTGTGTGTGTGTGTGTGTGTGTGTGTGTGTGTGTGTGTGTGTGTGTGTGTGTGTGTGTGTGTGTGTGTGTGTGTGTGTGTGTGTGTGTGTGTGTGTGTGTGAGCTGCCTGCTGATGTTTGGTGTGTGTGTGTGTGTGTGTGAGCTGCCTGCTGATGTTTGGTGTGTGTGTGTGAGCTGCCTGCTGATGTCTGGTGTGTGTGTGTGAGCTGCCTGCTGATGTGTGGTGTGTGTGTGTGTGTGTGTGTGTGTGTGTGAGCTGCCTGCTGATGTTTGGTGTGTGAGCTGCCTGCTGGTGTGTGTGTGTGAGCTGCCTGCTGATGTGTGTGTGTGAGCTGCCTGCTGATGTGTGTGTGTGTGGTAGCTGATGTGTGTGTGTGTGTGTGTGTGTGTGGTAGCTGCCTGCTGATGTTTGGTGTGTGTGTGTCACTGCTGCAGAGCTCAGGGGGAAGCAGCAGCAGAGGAGGAGGCAGCGGTGCCGCTGGTGGAGAGGACGCTGACGGACGAGATCCTCAGACTGACCAAAATCAAGGCGTCCGCCAAGATCAGGTCAGTGAGGAAGAGCGTAAACAGA
This sequence comes from Notothenia rossii, assembly GCF_949606895.1. Taxonomy (NCBI): domain Eukaryota; kingdom Metazoa; phylum Chordata; class Actinopteri; order Perciformes; family Nototheniidae; genus Notothenia; species Notothenia rossii. Next base: position 88,051,092 of record NC_136904.1, read on the forward strand.
CAGCAGCTGAGAGAGAGTCTTTCTCACTGTCATTCAGACGCACAGGGTTTTACCATTTCTATCATAATCCAATATAACAATTGTCTAATAGTACGTTGGGCTTCTTTAGTGTGTTTTAACTTATTCTATAAACACTCTTAAACTTACATCTTTCTACTGTTGATATGTACATATTAACTGGTTACTTTTTCCAATGTTGAATTAATAAAGTAAATCTAGTCATTATTCAGTCATTGACGGTAAAAACAGAGTTATCATGACCTCTTGGTTAGAGCTTGTGACGTTTTTAATTCCCCCCCTCCTCACACGTCTCCTTCTATATTTATCCTCAGATGGGTGGACTGCCTGTCCTGTGTGGGAGGCGAGCTGAAGGTGGCGCTGCTGCTGCAGAACAACACGGTGGAGACGTACAGCCTGAAGACTTCAGACAAGACGCCCACAGCCAATAAGACGTCCCGCCTCACACTGGGCGGACACCGCACCGACGTCCGCACGCTGGCCTTCAGCTCCGACAACCTGGCCGTCCTCTCGGCCTCCGGGGACACCGTCAAAGTCTGGAACAGGTGAGGAGAAGGACACTTTAAAAGCCATTTTTGCATATGCTTGCCACCTCTATAACGGTACGTCCACACAGCAGCTTTAAGAAAATCTTGAAAATCTTGGAGCTGGGCGTGTCTGAGAGCTTGGGGATTTTTTGCGAGCAACGCGACCAACAACCAATCACATGAATCTCCCGCCCCCGACATACAAAGCAAAAAACCCCGGGGATTTTATGCAAGCAATATATATATATATAAACTCCCCGAACAGGCGAAAACCTACCAGTTTCACCCACTGTCTCTGCCACCTCCCTCCATGCCTGGTTCCTCCGGTTTGTATCCCGGTAAATAGTTCTGGTCGTAAAGAACCGGGTGATTCGCTACCGTAATTTCTCGTTTGGAATATGAGGAAATGAACTGTGGTATGGCTCTCCCAGCTTTCACGCGGTTTGATTGGCTAGCGCTTGAACTGTCAGACTTGCATAAACGGGATTTGATTGGCTGACGCTTCCAGCTCAGCTTCAAAAGTTGAACATTGCTCAACTTTTGAATCCTGAAAATCTTCGCTTTGCTTCCCCACAATGCGGTTGGGCGAAAAGCGAGGCAAAGTGACGTCACCCCCATTCAAAGTCAATGGGCAGAAGCGTTGGAAGATTTTTTTTAAAGCTGCTGTGTAGACGTACCGTAAGGGTTAACATGGGCTTGCACCATAATGCAAAAAGAAGTATGGTAGGAAGGCAGAGGGAACCATGCTGTACAATAAAGACGTCGTAGCATGTTCTGAAAAACATCTTCTCGGTACAATCCATCCACTAACAGTCCTTCTAATAAAATGAGAAAGAAAATTAATTACCTCAAATTAATCTAAGAGATGGTTTCAAACCACAGTTATCAAACTACCTCTTCTCTGGAATACTAATTCATTTAAGTATTGTATTGTATTGTGCTGTACTGTGGTGCAGCTGAAGCATTGCATTGATAACATTTGGCCCCCTTTGTAAGAGATTGCAAAGGGACTACAGCTGAAAGGAGCTCATTAGCTAACACACAATTCCAATGCAGTCTTGAAGGTGAAACACACGATAACATCTGAGTCGTTGTGTGTTTCAGGTCCACTCTGCAGGTGATCCGCACCATGGCCTGTGAATACGCTCTCTGCTCGCTCTTCGTGCCCGGAGACAGGCAGATCATCCTGGGAACCAAGGTAACAGATTCTGGAGTCTGTTTTGTGTTTCAATTTATAACTTGGCTTGGACGGATAAAAATTCTTGTTTAGTTTCTACTTTGTATTAACTGAGGCCTGTTTTTCCTGTCAGAGCGGGAAACTGCAGATCTTTGAGCTGGCCTCTGGGAGCCTCCTGGAGACGGTGGACGCTCACAGTGGGGCTCTGTGGTCCCTGTGCCTCGCCCCGGACCAGGTACACCCCCTGCAGAAATCTATTTATAAATATCCCCTACCGACTGAGTATATGGGCACATGTATTACTGTTACTATTCTTTATTCCCTTACCTATACATTTCTTTTAATATTATGTTCTACATTACTTTACTTTTACCTATACATGTATCTATTTGATTTAGTTAGTTATTTAATTTACTAGTTAGGACCGGGAGGGGGGGAAAGGGGGAAAAAAAAAATATTGACTGTGTAAATGTAAACTCATTGTGCCTGACTCAATAAAAATAAATATTTAATAAATAAATATCCCCTACCATGTCGTACCTTTACTCTAACCAGCTGTGTTTTCTGTTCTCATTTGTCGTGTCGTCATTCCTGTAGAGGGGGATTGTCACAGGAAGTGCAGATAAGAAGGTGAAGTTCTGGGAGTTTGAGCTGATAAAGGACGAAGGAAGCAGTAGCGGACAGAAGTAAGTCACCACTCTCTTCAATGTTTAAATATGAGGACAGTTTATTTCGGACCATCCTATGTTTCCTTGTACCTCGAATGAATTACTCAACTGCAACACAGATCTTCAGATATTGCCTCCTGGGACAAAAATGACAGAAGAAATTGTCCAATGTTTTTTATTTTAAGGTTTAATTCAGCTTTAATTGTTATTATAAATTCTTTCTACTTTTTATTTGGCTGTTTGAGATGGTAGAAGATGCTACAGTAGTCAGCATGTTCTCACTTCTAAATATGAATATGTTAATTTAAAATATGTTGCGTGTGTTTGTTTCAATTGGCAATATCTTGGCAAAGCACCAAATGCTCAGCAACCAGACTGAGAGACATTACTCATGGTCAAGTATTTGTGTGTACGTGTTATAGGCGGCTGACAGTGAATCACACACGCACGCTGCAGCTGGAGGAAGACATTCTGTGTGTGAAGTTTTCTCCTGACAACCGCCTGCTGGCCGTCTCTCTGTTGGACTGCACGGTCAAAGTCTTCTACACAGACACTCTGAAGGTACACTGCACTGAAAACACGGCATACTAAGAGTATCATTCATTCATTAAACATATGCATATATTGTTTTGTAACATTTCTCCCTCTCCCTGCTGCAGTTCTTCTTGTCTCTGTATGGACACAAGCTGCCTGTACTCTGTCTGGACATCTCACATGTGAGTACTACAAGATTTAGAAAGTCTTAAAGGTCCCATGTCATGGCCATTTCCACTGATCATAATTCCATTGTTGAGGTCTACTAGAATAGATTTATATTGTGCAATTTTCCAAAATCACTTTGGTTTCTCAAACAGCATCTCTGTAAACTACGTGTATTCACTGAATTTCACTCTCTGCCTTTAACGGCTTGTTGTAGCTCCAATAGCTCCAGCCCCCACCCTCCCTGTGAGCACAGTGTGCTCTGATTGGTCGGGACGTTGTGAATCGCGCTGAGCTTCGTGGAGGTGTGGTTTCCTTGTTTAGCGATACACAGCGAAACACAGCCAAACTCACGCTGAACACACACAAAGTCACAGCCGAAGTAAAAACAATAAGTGTGGCTTGATATTGAGTAAGAGAAAGGTTGATAAACGCTGTGAGAATGGGTCTGCAGAGAGAATGGGTCTGCAGAGAGAATGGGTCTGCAGTGAGAATGGGTCTGCAGAGAGAATCTCGCCGCGATCCCAACTGTCTGTTATCAGCCTGCAGCCAGGGAGGAGAGATCAGCAGAGCTGCATGCACTGAGTGTGTGTGTGAGGAGGTCCGTGGATTGGTCAATTTGGACCAATCAGCGGGGGCTTAACGTAACGGCTCCACGGATTGGTCCATTTGGTTCCGGGTAACGCATGACATCATGAGTTATACGGAAGAATCAAATGGACAGTGACGTATCTCCAACGAGGCGTTTTGGGGAGGTATTCTCTGTGTTAGAGTTTTACTCGCTACAGGGTGTACTTTGAGGGTTTGTGACTCTGCAGACCGTTTACATGCATAAAAACCTTCATAACACACAAGGGGACGGGTAATAACTGGAAAAGCATGACATGGGACCTTTAACCATCAGCTGTTTTTAGTCCACAGTCATAAAGGAGTTACTCCAGATTCCCAAACACATGGGCACAAGCAGTGAAACATGTTGTTTTCAATGATATGTCCCCGTTAAGAATGAACGTTTCTTGGTTTTGATATTGGTCTCAACTTGTTTATGACTATCATGGCATCAGTTTGTGGACTTGACTTGTTCCTAACCAACCTTCGTGTTTCTGTTAACAAGGACAACACACTAATCGCCACGGGCTCCGCAGACAGGAACGTGAAGATCTGGGGTTTGGACTTCGGAGACTGTCACCGCTCTATGTTTGCTCACGACGACAGGTAACGCCCGTGAACACTCACCCAAAACATGTGTCATGTGTTCTTTGGAACGGTTTTTGATGTAGTGGTGAATTAATGTTCTAGGCTTTTGAGTCTTGTTAACTCTGTTCTGTGACTTCATCTGTTGTCTTCAGAGTCTTGTTAACTCTGTTCTGGGACTTCACACTTCATCATTTATCTTTTATTTTCAGCCTTTCTGTGTTTTTATTACAACCTTCAATTTCTGTCTTTCTTTTAATCCTTTGATTTTTTTTTACACATGTTTTCTTTCCACCAGTCCTACTCTCTAGCCGTGGATTTATTCTCTATTTCACCTTTCCACCTGGCTGACTGTCTCTCTCTTCTCCACAGCGTCATGTTCCTCCAGTTTCTCCCCAAGACTCACCTGTTCTTCACAGCAGGGAAGGACAAGAAGATCAAGCAGTGGGACGCCGACAAGTTTCAGCTGGTCCAGACTCTAGAGGTCACGCTTTGCTCATCAGTCTTGATATTTACTAGTGATTGTGAAGAAGTCCCCTGGTGGTTGGTAGGTGCTATGTTTTCCCTCCAGCTGGACATTTCCTTTACCTTTCTCTTGGCGTTACAGGGCCATCATCGGGAGGTTTGGTGTCTGACCATCAGCCCAAACGGAGACCACATCGTGTCGGCCTCTCACGACAAATCCCTGCGTCTGTGGGAGAGGACAAGGGAGCCCATCATCCTGGAGGAGGAGCGAGAGATGGTGAGGAGGATTTGACCGTTTTTCAGACTGCTGAACACCATGTTGCTTCTTCTTTGTTCAATCTAAATGACCATGTGTTTGTATTTACAGGCGAGAGAAGCAGAGTTTGAGGAGGACATGGCCAAAGGAGATGCGCCAGTGGTGAGACATTACCTACTTAAACAATAAAGCATTACGCCCGTCGATTTCAAGCAAGCAATGTCTGAGATTCTGTTGTGGGAGATTCAGATTTCAGTCCCTGTAATATAAGCTGCACTCTGGCAGTTATAGCTTAAAACAACTGATGCTTGACCTTGACTTGTTGGATTCCCATGCAACAGGAGCATCTATAAACAACTTTTGTTCCCAAAAAACAACCCCAGATCCGTGCGTTTTAGGTAGGGATGTCCCGATCACCTTTTTTTGCTCCCGATCCGATTCCGATCATTTGATTTTGACAATTTGCCGATACCGATTTTTCCCAATCCGATCTTTATGCAATGCATTAAGAGAAAAAAAGCATTCAAGTTGTCCCTTAAGGTTATTTTTTTATTTAAATTGGATATTCTATCCAACATGCATATAGCTCCTTTCTTTCACAGCAGCATTGGATCAGTTCAGTTGTGCAGCATTGGATCAAAACAAAATAAAGCTTATCAGTACTCGTTAGCTTACTGCTACAATTAGACACTGCGCCCTGCCCACTCTGTTGCCAGATTTGAGAGAAATAAGCAACCAGGTCTATGAAAACAAGCCCCAAAGAAGCAACACATACATGATGTTGTGTAATTTGAAACCAAAACTAAGGCCTCAGGATGACTTTAAGACTTGAACATGGTCATTTTTGTTTTGTAACATTGAATACAATTTTTTTTTTTTTTAATTATAAAAAAAAAAAAAAAATCCCAATCCCCGATTTTTTTTCCTCCCGATTCCGATCTTTTGAAAATCACGTGATCGGCTCCGATCCCCGATCACGTGATCGGATCGGGACATCTCTAGTTTTAGGGTTATGTCTTGTCATTTGTTCCAAGTATATTCTCATAGACTGTATGTAAGAAGTGGACGTTGGATGTTTGGGATGCATTACCTTGTTTTATCTGCAGGTTCCTGGAGAGACAGAAGGAGAGGCAGCACCAGCCGCCAAGAAGACCGTGGAGACCGTCAAAGCTGTGAGTTTAGCATGAATATCATCCTCCCTCTTATTAGTGGATATTGCATGGATGTGAATATTTAAGGCCTGATCGTTTTTAAATAGTTTTGTTAATGTTTAAAGCTGGTTGCATTCATATTATCTGTGTGTCAAAAATGTGAAAACGGGACTATTTGTTTGAGAATGATCAGTTATTTTTGTTCTTTGTTGATGTTCTTGTTTGTGTGCGATCTCTTTGCAGGCAGAGCGAATCATGGAGGCTCTGGAGATTTACCGAGAGGAAAGCAGGAAGATGGAGGAGCATAAATATGCCTGTCAGAATGCAGCTAACAAGGTAGAGACAGGATCCAGTAATCCTACTTTTAATAGTCCCTCTGTTTCTGCCAAACACATTAACAAACATGTGATGTTGTTTTGCAGATTCCTCCACCGAAACCCAATCCTATCCTCGTGGCCTTTGGAAACGTCTCAGTAAGTAGAACAGCGATGAGGAATACATGTTAAGCCAGTCAAAACTGTTCACACAAGAATTCAGGCAAACATACATTTTATTATAACAATTATGCAATAAAAAGTAGTTGGATTTGCTACTATTGAGACATGAGGGAGGCTCGCTAATCTAAAAACAGCACTTAGATTTTCTCACAGTAACTGAAAACAATACATATCGGTTCATCAATGTTCAGAGGTACTTAGTTCTCCGTCTCGTTTTCTCTTCCAGCCTTCCCAATATGTTTTGGACGTCATAAAGAAGGTCAGATCAAGGTAAGATTTGATGACGAGAACAAACCCACAAGATGTTTACCTCTGACTTTACCCATAAAGCTTATCACCACGGTCATTGCTCTGTGCCTATAATCACCTCGTGTTGTTGTGTGCTCCTCAGTGAGCTGGAGGTCTCTCTGCTGGTCTTACCGTTCCCGTACGTCCCCGAGCTGCTGAGGCTGTTCAACAGCTACATCCATCAGGGCCTGGAGGTGGAGCTGGTCTGCCGCTGCCTCTTCTTCCTTCTCAAGTAGGTGCTCCGACTGTGTTGGAAAGAGACAAAATGGGTTTGCGTTTGATTATTAAGTAAGATATTTGGGCTCAAAGGTTCAGAGATCTGGCAGCTTGTCATTTGTTGCCACAGTGTGCAAAATATGTGAATTGAAAAGGAAAAGCCCCAAAACAATAGGTTTATTCTAGATATTTGAGAACATTTTTTGCACTTTCAAACACTGCCCAACAAGCTAGGTGAATGCACGACCAACTGAGTGTGTGTGAGTGAAATAACATGTCACAGTATGGATTGTTTTTACAGATTGAAACATGTACATTTGGGCAAAATGCAAGATTAAAAAAGTCTTCTATTTTCCTTTCAATCATAGGTCTTAACAGCCAGTGGACTTCAAAAACGATTCTTTAACAATTTTGATTTTAGTGTCTGAGAGAAAATAACAGAAATATAGTTTTGTCAATGATTAGAAGGGTTTCCAGCTTGTCCATTGCTTATCTAAGACTGGTAGACAAAATGGTAAATGCTCTTAATACACTGCTGCTGATTGTTCTGGTGATACAGTTCTGTGCTAACAGTGTTTTTTTGTTTCTTTGAAGGATCCACTTTGGTCAGATCTCCAGTAACCAGATGATGCTGTCCGTCATAGATGAGCTACGGACAAATACTGTAACAAAAGTGCGAGAAATCCGAGTAAGTGAAAAGCTGTCTTTTGTACTTAGTCTTTTTGACCCGGGTAGAGATTATTGTCCTGATTACATTTCCTCACATCCCTTTTTCCTTTGTGCCTCAGGATGTGATGGGCTTTAACAGCGCGGCGCTCCAGTTCCTGCAGCGGGAGATCGAGAGCAAGGAGGACGTGATGTTCTTCGCCGACGCCACAGGCCAACTGGAGGAGAGGAAGAGGAAGAGGAGGAGGAGGGAGCGGGCCATCCTGACCATCGCTTGAATCTAAATGGACATATTTGTGACTGCTTGTGTGTAAACATCTCCTCCCAGAGGGTTTATCTGTATTGTATGTAACCCTGATTGGATGTAACGCAGTGTTATTCAGTGGCACGCTTCATTTCCCAAATAAACGGTCTGACTTTTTCTCACAGTAATTCAGCTTTCTACACAGCGGATCCCCCTGCAGGTCTCTATACAGGGTGTCCGCGGGGTCTTAAAAATGGATAAATCAAAAAAATTAAGGCTATTAAAAAGTATTAAACGGCATTTTCCAAGGTTTTACATTTTGTAGCTTGTTTTCAATAAGTATATAAATTGTCCAAAGAGGTTGTGTTCTACAGTCTGCCTGAATGTAATCATTGCGTAGGTGTGTAGTGTGATTCTGTGTAGTTTATTTATGGCATCCCGTTGGATTTGACGTCATCTGAATAGGACATCGCACGCTCACTGCTTGATAGCGCGCGAAGCTCCGTTTACGCCGGTTGTTAAACAACATCGTTATGGGGAAATGCAAGTCTGCGTCCAAATGGTTGGAAGATAAGGAGGAAGGACAATCAATACTGTATATAGTGAATGTGAGGTAAAGTGTGTCGCCAATGTAACCGGTTCGAACTCAAAGTGGCGATGAGGTCTTAAAATGTATGGAAAGGGTCTTAAAAAAAGGTCTTAAAAAGTTTTACATTTGACTTCAGGATTCCTGCATATACCCTGCTATAAAATACAATCATACATGCTAAAGCCTTGAATAGATACATTTCATTTCAAAAGCAGCACTCGCTCCATGATTACCACACACGGAGGACAGCTTTGATTTAGGCTGCGTTCTGTCCTACAGGCCTGAAGGGAGCGATTCAGGCCGGGAGCCAAACGAGCAAAAGATGGTCGTTTCGAAAAGCTGTCACACTACCTGAGCTCCAGACCACCTGGGTTTGTCCCAAAAAGCAAAATGTAGCTACTTGCTGAGAAAGAAACTCCCTGGTGTCCGCTGGCCTCGGTGCAGACGTCCTCCACTAGACTCAGGGAGATGGATCTTAACTTTACAGCTCTTGTAACTCGGGCCTGAATTTATAGTCCCAAGGCCGGGTAGATGTGGTAAACATATTTACACACAGCGGGGGAGAAATGTGAACAGTGTGCAGCTTTTTTTCCCCAGGAACCCGGCCTTCTAATCATGTGACCTTCAGGAACGTTTCACACCCACATCAGACACTTCATTTTCCACAAGTGTGTTTATTTCCTGACCGTGGGGCGCTGTGGAATATTGAAATGAACCCTTTAAAACACCTCGCGCTCACTCTCTGTGTTTTAATCTCACGGCGGACAAAAAAAACAAATTAACTCTGTATTTACAGGGTCGTTAAAAAAGGAGGCCAGCAGCTATTTATGGGGCTGGATTCGGTCTGCAGGCTGTAAATGTCACACCTACCAAAATTAAAAATTCTTCAGGAAAATCCCAGACCGCGCTCTGACACACCCGCACAGCATTTACACCGCATTAGCACCAACAGATTCATCATCACAAAGTTAGAGGAAAAAGCTTTGTTGAAGTGAAGGATCCTAAATCTACCATTGTTTGCAAAACACTTCTATAATTGTGACATTTCATGAACTTAACGTGAGGATACAGAATGAGATATCAAATCTAAATATTAACACACACAAAATATGTTCTGTGTTTTGCCTTTCATCGTGACGTAATGCAGCGTAATTGAACCATTTCTCTCACTTCAGTCATTTTTAATGAGTCATCTGAGCTTAGTGTTTTTACAGTTTGTTTTTCTGTCACCAGTTAGCAAGCCAGTAATTTCAAAGCTCGACTTTGATCATTTTCAGCCTCATGCTTAGTGCTGGAACATAAAAAAGTACATATACAAGTACATAGAATACTTTTGCTCAAACGATTGTTGTTTTACATTAACCTGCCCAACGGTTTATACAAGAACAGCTGAAGTTACAAGTTGATTATTCAATTAGTCCATCTAGAGAACATGTATAAGCAGCTATCCTATGTCCTATGGCAAAGGAAATGATTCTTCAAGCTTCACACATATTTCACTTTTACTTAGAGTTAGTAGGCTACACAGCAAGTTTTCAGAACAGGCTTCAGCTCTTAGGGATATTCAAGTTGTGTAGAAAACAACCTCAAGAACGTTTCCAAGTACTTTACATGATGGTCAAAACAAATTACATGGAAATACAATGTAAGTAAAAAAAAAAAGACACGACATGTTGGAAATAAAATGCTGTGATCAAATTATTTTAAAGACTTTTTTCATGATGAAGTTAAAGTTTTGATTACCGGTTATTTCCGAATGACTTTTCTCTTTAAGATGTATTTACTCTTTACATGGACAGAGACTGAGATTGACTTGAGGTCCATAAGATCCTCATTCAACGTCCTGGTGTTATTGTATGTCTCTCCTTTCTGGGGCAATTGGGAAAGTAACACTTAAAAGTAAACTAACAACGATTGGATGTGTATTAAATAACCTGTGGGGACTTGTCGGCTCAGTTCTATTTTGCATTTGTATTTCCCTAAAATGCAATCTACAAAAATAAAGTTGTTGTGAAGCGATTCAAAAGATGTCACTTGAATGCACCACCATGTCAGTACTGCTTTGAGTCACTAGATGGCAGTCTTGTCTTCTCTTAAACAAGCTCCAGATTGTTCCTCTTTGGTATTCTGTGTGTTCTGTCTGCTCCATGTTGAGAGCTCACACTCCTCCAGACACCTGCTGCAGCGCTCAGATCAGACAGAGGAGAGACACTGAGAGACACTCAGAGACACTTGGAGACACTCAGAGACGCTGAGAGATGCTCAGAGACACTCAGAGTAACTGAGAGACACTTAGAGACGTTCAGAGACATACACTGAGAGACACTCAGAGACACTCGGAGACACTCAGAGACAATGAGAGACACAGAGAGACACTGAGAGATGCTCAGAGACGCTGAGAGACGCTCAGAGACACTCAGAGACACTCAGAGTCACTGAGAGACACTCAGAGACGCTCAGAGACACTGAAAGACACTGAGAGACACTCAGAGACACTCGGAGACACTCAGAGACACTCAGAGACACAGAGAGACACTGAGAGACACTCAGAGACGCTCAGAGACACTCAGAGACAATGAGAGACACTGAGAGACACTTAGAGACACTCAGAAATACTCGGAGACACTGAGAGAAACAAACTCAGACACACTCGGAGACACAGAGACACTCAGAGATAATGAGAGACACTCAGAGACACTCGGAGACACTCATAGACAATGAGAGACACTGAGAGACACTCAGTGACACTCAGAGACACTGAGAGACACTCAGAAACACTGAGAGACCCTGACGTCCTCTCTGATGTCCTCACCGAGCACTAACAGCACATCACAGCTCATCATCGGCGCAGGGACACATTTTCCTGCAGACACCATGTGTGTTTGTTAAAGAAGCATCTTGACTCCTGTTGAAACATGACCTTTAATAAACAACTCTTTCAAATGAAATGATTAAGAAAAATACATTTATAATTGTGGCGTAAACAGTGTAGATAAGAGTGTGTATAAGTGATGCGTCCTTATCCTATAAATACAAATTAAGACTGCTTACTGCCATAAAATATTTAGAGGAGTGTTGTAGGTTTTATCTCTTCTTCAATAGTGTTAATTATAATTCTCTATTTTTGTTTTTTTAATTACTTTTTTGAAACGTAGTTAAATGTGATTTTATTATGTGTTTTTATTGCACTTTGAATGTTTTTTGTGAAGCACTTGTGTTAAAATGTGTTATATAAATAAACGTGCCTTGTGTTACTCCTTACACTGTTTATTCCAAACAAGTCACCCACAGGACAGATGCTTTCTCCCTGGAAGCAGAGCCCCCCCCAACAGCACAGAGCGCTATTTCACAGGCTGTATTTGCATTAGGTTTTGACGGACAGGAGATAGTGTTACTCTGTGGTGCACGCTGCTGTAGTCTGTCATCGTGCGCTCTGATTATATACTGCAGGATACCATCAGCCCCGAGCTGCTGACTTGATTTGGTGGCCGGTGAATTTGATACGAGCTATAAATGTGTTTGACCCCCCCACAGATAGATGCTGTTGGCAGTGACAGCTAGGACTCCGGTTACAGCAACACTGACTCTCTTCGCTCTTGAAACTCTGACCAACTCAGGAGGTGTAAAAAAAAACAAGAGGTGGGTGAAAC